>NW_012284094.1:0-42026 GCF_000151885.1 Dipodomys ordii
TCATTGGGAGTTCCTGCCATGTTATCCACCTTCGTGGGGGCTGCAAAAACTGGGTTCTTCCTATGGTTCTTGGATTCTTAGTTTGGGTGCAGTTTCTTGGCCTTTATTGCGGTCTTGTTGGTTTTCTATGTGTAGGACATCTTTAAGAATCTTTTGTAGGGCTGGTTTGGTGGAGATGTATTGTTTCAATTTTTCTTTGCTATGGAAGGTTTTTATTTGGCCTTCAGTTATGAAGGAGAGTTTAGCTGGGTACAGTATTCTTGGTTGATAGTTGTTTGTTTTTAGGGCATGGCATACTTCATTCCAGGCTCTTCTTGCTTTGATTGTCTCTGCTGAGAAATCTGAGGTGATTCTGATTGGTTTCCCTTTATAGGTGATTACCCTTTTCTCCTTGACAGCTTTAAGGATCTTTTCCTTGGTCTGTGTTGATCCTGTGTGGATTATAATGTGTCGGTGGGAGGTCCTATTCTGGTCTGGTCTATTTGGGGTTCTAAAAGCTTCTTGTATCTGAATAGGCCTATCTTTTTGTATGTTTGGGAAGTTCTCTGCTAGGATCCTGTTAAACAAATTTCCTAGACCATTAACTTCTGTTTCTAGGTGCTCCTCTACACCCATTATCCTTAGATTAGGCCTTCTGATGGTGTCTTCCAGGTGTTGGATAGATCTATCATATTTCTTGGACTTGTCTTGGATGGTTGTATGTTCTTTCTCTATAATATCTAGGCTGTCTTCAATCCCTGAGATTCGATCTTCTGCATGGTCTAACCTGCTGTCAAGACTCTCTACTTTGTTTTTTGTCTCTTTTCCTTCTAGTTGGTCAGCTTTGATGGCTTCAAGTTCTTTGTTGAAGCTCTGTTTTAGGTCTTGTACAAATTTCTTTACTTCCTTTATTTGGTGTTCAGTATTTGTTCTCAAATCACTTAGTTGATTGGTTATGGTTTCTTTGGATTCCCATTCTTTTTGTTGGGTTTCATTCAGCATTCCCTTTGTGGTCTCCCTGGCTTCCTTCAGCTCTTTGTTAATGGATTCCATGAATGCCTTTAGTGATCTTTGTGTATTCTCTACCTGGTCTCTCAATTCCTGTATTACTCTTTGATTAGCTGCCTTCTCTTCGTGGGATTCCTGCAGTTCTCTTTGAGTGTTCTCAGCCTGCTCACGCCATTCTTCCCTTTCTCTTTGAGTATTCTCAAGTTGTTCACGCAAATCCTGTATCAGTTTTTGAGAAGCTTCCTCACGCTTATGATATTCCTGTCTAAGCTTTTGGGATGCCTCCTCTTTCTCCCTTTCACGCTCATACAGAGTCCTTTGGAAGTTGTCAAACTTTTCATTTATCATGGTTGCCACCAGTGTTTGTAGAGCTATTTGGGAACTCTCCTCTGGAGCATTCGTTATCTGTTCTGACCCCTGATTGTCAAAATTGGGAATTGAGATATCCGGGTTTGCCATTTTTCTTGTGTTTTTCCGGCTTACTCTGCCCATTTGAGATGAAAATAGCACCAGTTTTGTGCTAGAACACTATCTTAAGGCAACCATCAATCAAAGTTTGCTTTTGTACAGTTAATAGTCTACAGATACAATCTAGTTCAACAGATACACCTATTCAACGTCAAACAACTATATGTTAATGGGCTTCGAACCACAGAGAAGAATTTGGAAGACCAGAAATTATAAGGGTTAGGGAGAGATGTGGGTAAAAAATAGGGATAGATTGGTGTGGGGGGGCACAGGGGGAGTTAACTATGTCCTAAACCCAATGCAGGAAATAGGTTGGGTAGGATGCAAGTAGAGAGAGAGAGAAAAAGAAGAACAGGAAAGTGAAATGAAAAGAGACCAGAAAAAAAATTAGAAATGTATTTAGAGAGGAATGTGAGTATATTAAGATAAGGGAAAGGACATAGAGGAGAAGTGAAACACTTAAAAAATGCTTAAAATATTATATAGGTATAAAGAGGTAGTACTGCTATTAAGGAGTTTAAATCTCGGAGGTTTTGAATTGGGTAATATATTTGTGGGTTAAGTGTGTACACAATGGGGAATAGGGTTTACTAGTTAACTGCGGGTTTATCTGAGGATGTGAAGGACAAGAGCTAAGTCACATAAAGAAGGTCAAAAAAAAAAAGAATAGGTGAACAGGATAATAAAGGGAGGGAAAAAAAGATCAGAAGTTCGGTAGAGCTAGACAAAAAACAAAAAGATAATTAAGAAAGAAAGAAAAAGAGAGAGAAGACAAGAAAAGAAAGGAAACCACACATTCACATATTCCTAAAATAAAAATTATAAGAGGAAAAAAAAGTTACTGGAAACCATTATTTTTCAAAAAAGGCAAAAATTAAGGATTAATAAAATTTTTAGAAAAGGAAAAAAAATTATATATATAAAGTACCAAAAAAAAAGAAAGAAAAGAAAAAAAAAGTTCTTTGATTTTTTTTGGGGGGGGGAGGGGTGGGAAGAATCCTGTATCTCCCTTTAGTCTGTAGCCAGCCTCTTGTTGGAGTCTCTGGTCAGCTTGAGGTCCTGTGGCTTGATTGGTTTCTTAAGTCAGTTTGTTCGAACAGGCAGAAAAATGCTCTGCTTTACCCAAGATTTTGGGATCCCCCTCCCAGATTAGTTTAATGGGAGGCAGATCTGCTTTGAGAATCACAAAAGAGGGGGATGCAGTGGTGAGGCTAGGTTCTGGGTAGAGTTGAGGGCTTTCACCAATCAGTAGCTTTTCTCTGGGGCTGATTTGTGATGAAAGGAAAAGAAAAAAAAAACTCACAGAGCCCAGCCTGGAGCCATTCTCAGTGGTTTCTGTTTTTCCTTTGATTGTTGAGGCTGCTAAAGGGAGGGGCAGCCTCTGGCTCTGATTACCCAGTGGGGAAAGCCACTCCAATGGCTGGTGCCTGAGCTGGGTAACTTTTCCCTGGATGGAGCTGAGTCTGGCAGGTCACTTCGCCATTAAGTTCTTGTGACCTGCTAAATGACTCGTTTTATTCCAAGGCCTGAGTTGGAGCTAGCAGCTCCGCCGAGCTTTGTCGGTATCCAAGATGGAGATCGCCGGTGCTGGGGAGGAGGGAGGGGGGAGGGGTGGCCTTCCCTCCTCTGCTCCCTGAGAAGGAGTGAGGATGTCGGGCTTCTACTCACGCCGAGTCTTGGATCCTGGGTCGTCTCTGGTCTGCAAACTGCAGGATGAAGCTATCTGCTCCTTGTCGGTTCTTGCTGGTGTTGAGTAGAATCCGCTTGCCCGCTGCGTCTGGCTCCTTCGCGGGACTCTCAGTGCTCAGGTATTGCCCGCTGCGGTCTCCACCGTGGCGCTGCCGCCGCCGATAGCCTGGCTGCGGTCTCCCGGAAAGGGTTCTCTTGCCCTCAACGGAGGCCATATGGTATTTGATGTTGAAATTTACCCTGTAACTTTCCCCCAGAACATGATCTATATCTGTACCACAATGGAGAGCTTTGCTTACTTAAAACCATTAAGAAAAACAAAATCAGCTGGGCGCCGGTGGCTCACGCCTGTAACCCTAGCTACTCAGGAGGCTGAGATCTAAGGATCACGGTTCAAACCAGCCCGGACAAGAAAAGTCCGAGACTCTTATCTCCAGTAAACCACTAGAAAACCAGAAGTGGCACTGTAGCTCAAGTGGTAGAGCGCTCGCCTTGAGCTGAAGAGCTGAGGGATAGCACTCAAGCCCAGAGTTCAAGCCCCACGACTGACCAAAAAAGAAAAAAAAAAGAAAGCAAAACAAGATCGTGTTCTAGTTGTTTCCAGGATGCATTCACTGCAGATTCCTGATGCTGGGTGCACAGAACATATGTACCCCCTGGACACTCAGAAACTCCTGGAGTTCCAGAGCTACAATTGAACTGATAAGCTAAGAACAAGACCCCCTGTTTTTTCCACCTGTACTGATCTGTGGAGTTTGTGCCCCCTAGAGAATGCACTTCTGTCCAGGTTTTCATTTCTGATGACAAGAAGAGATTCCAGGAGAGAGGCACCCTACTACACTGGCAGAGTAGAAAGGCCAGCAAGCCCTCCTCTGTGGCCACACAGGAAATATCTGGGCCCAAGCTGTAGAAGTGGCATTTGCTTTGTTAATAACAGAAATTGATACAGATCTGGACCTTCTGGGATATCTCCATGCCACTCAATGCCTGGACCAAACCAGCCCAAACCTGGGCAAATCTCTCAGGGTTGATGTTCCCTAGCCACCAAGCCCCTCGAAGGTAGCTCTTCAGAGGGGCAGAATAGAGCCCTCATCTCAAATGGCCCAGCCTCGCCGTGTGGCTCAGGGAGTTATTCTTGACCTTGTTACCTGCTATTTCTGTTTACAGTGTTCTCCTGTCTGTACATTATAGTCCTGACACTTGTAATCCAAGCTTCTAGCTAGACCAGTTACAGGAATGATCAAGGCCTCTCACTGGACCCTTGCCTGCTCCAGTCCAGCCCTAGTTTATGAGTGGTTATTCTTCACTAGTACATCATGCTCTCGCTACAAGTTGCCGGACATTAGCCCCAGGCTCTGAGGTCACTTCCACATTGGTTGCAGCAACACTCCTCCCACTCTCTCATATATAATTAATCTGACCAGAATATGTTGGCTCTCTACACACCAATATATCCTGCAGGCCAGAAGATGGCCTCTCCCAAGTGAACTCCCTTCTGCCTGAACCATGTGGCTATCTAGCCTCAGAAACCTTTACACTTTGGTGCGGAGAAATAATATCCTTCTACCTATTCTTTTCTTTCTTTTGAAAGTAAGTTTATGGATTGATTGACAGAATAAATTGTGCTGGTCATTATGTAACTTCTTTTAGAGTTTATTTTGGTTTTTGATTTGTGCCAGTACTGGGATTTGAACTCAGTAAGCAAGTTCTCTGAGCCCCATTTCCCTGATGATCTTTAGGTATATAGATTGTGTGTGTGTGTGTGTGTGTGTGTGTGTGTGTGTGTGTGTGTGTATGTGTGTATGTGCGCGCGCACTTGCACCATATGTTTGTATGTGTGGAGCCTGGGTATTGTCCTTTAGCTTTTTTTCCCCCTAAGCTAGTGATTTAACACATGAGCAACAACTCTAGTGTCAAGGTTTTGGTGGTTTAATAGAGATAAAGTCTCACAGACTTCTCTGTCTTAATCATGAAACTATAATCCCTCCATTCATCAACTCCACCATAAAATTTCAAAAATTTACCAGAAAGAGACTCAAAGAAATATTGACCTCCTGCTCACCCAGGGACACACACATACTTACTGAAAGGTTCACATTGGGATTCTGTGACTCCTGCTTTTAACTCTACTAGTCAACAGGCTGAGATCAGAGGATGGCAGTTCACAGCAGGAAGCCAGAAAATTCTATGAGTCTCTTTTCTGTAAATTTTTGAAATTTTATTGTAAAGTTGATGTGCAAATGAAGTATGGCTTGTATTCTAAGGGTGTCTTTGATCAAATCTGAACTGGCTTTAGTACTGAGATTTGTCATTCCAAATATACTGTTGAAGCAGAAAGAGTTCTCTTGCTTTCATGGGATGTATTTGGCATTAAGTTTTGAATTTTTTCCAAACTTTTCTCCAAAACTTGATCTATGTATGTTTGATGTAGATCATGTGGTTTCTATTGTTTGTTTTATTGTGTTTTATTGTTCTAGCTGTGGTGCTTGAACTTGGGGCCTGGGAGCTGTCCATGAGCTTTCCTGTTCCAAGCCAGGACTCTACTTCTTGAGCCACTGCCCCACTTCTGGCTTTTCTGGAGGTTCATCAGAGATGAGAGACTTAAGGACTTTCCTGCCCAAACTAGCACTGAACTGTTATCCTCAGATCTGAGACTTGCTGAGTAGCTAAGATTGGAGAAAAGAATAATACCCTCATTCTATGGTGCTGAGAAATGATGTCTTTGCACTTTCTCTTTTCCTTTCTTTCATTTTAAAATAAATATGACTGGCTCATTTCTACAGTAAATTGTCGACAGTCAGGGCCTGCCCTGGAATTTTGGGGTTTAGAGAAACAAGAGCCTGTTCCAGTTCTTTCGAGGTTGAACTCACACTACATTATTTTGGTGTATGCACAGGACACATGTACCCTGCAAAACCAACACTGCCTGACTCCTGTGTAAAATGTATAACAAACTGAATACAAAAGTTCTCCCCCATGTACCCTAAATCCTCAAGTCATTTCCAAGGATGACTCAATGCCCTGAGCCTACAAAGGGCCCAACAATAGCAGCCAGTCCAACTTAGAGCGTCCAACAAAATACCTGGAAAATCTATCTTTACTGTTCTTTCCTTCTCTCTCTCTCCCTCCCTCCCTTATCCTCATTCCCTCTTTTCCTCCTTCCCCTCTTCCTTTCTTCCTTTCTCTCTCCTCCCTGCTGCATTCTTCTCATCCATTTTTTTCTTCCTTTCTTTTTTTAGTTTGTGCTAATCTGCCATGTGAACTCAGGGCCTTTGGCTGTACCTGAACCGTTTTATGTCAAGGCCAGTACTCTACCACTTAAGCCACAACACTAATTATTGAATCCAAAGACCCTCACCAATTTAGAGCCCACCTTGGGTTTGAACTGTGACCTTCAGATCATACTTCTTGAGTACCTAGGATTCTAGGAATCCTAGAAATTTTGTGAGGAGTCTGTTGGAGATAATACTCTCAAATATTATGCTTCCTGGCTGGAGATGTGGTTTCCTGGAGATGTGGTTTCCATAGAAACTGAAGAAACGGAGCTGGGAGCACTGGCTCAGGGTGGGCAGGATGGCCGAGTGCTGGGCATCAGTGATGTAACACTCTTCCAAGGCCAGGGTCTCCAGGGTGCCGGCCACTTGCCCCAGGAGGGCTCTCAGGAGCTCAGCATTTCGCATTAGCAAAGTCCTCAAACGCAGGTGCTGGAGCTGCCTGGTGCAGGGAGCCTGGAACAGAAACCTCAGGTCTGTCTCCTGCAGCGCACAGGCGCTCAGACACAAGGCCTTCAAAGGCCTCAGGCTCCTGAGGATGGCGGGCACGTTTACATTTAAGATTAATACGTCGTGCACGTGAAGCTCCTGGAGATGCTGCAGCTGGCCCAGCTGCTCCCCAATCACCCAGGAATACTGGGAGTGAGTGAAGAAGTCACCACACATGCTGGAGCACGTGAGGCTGCGAAGGTTCTTCATCTGGCCCAGGTAAGGACTAAATATTCTCAAGGACCTTGGAAGCCAGAATTCACTCTCCACCAGTTCCTGGATGGAGTCCAGCCTCACCATACACAGAGCCTTCTGGATTTCAGAGATGGAACTAGTAAGAATCTGCAGCTGCCTTGAACACAAATGGATTTGTTCTTTCCTCTCGCTGGCCCACTGGAGCAGGTGGGCTTGGAGATCATTCTCAGCGTAACCTCTGATGGTCAGGTCCATGGAGATCATCAAGGGCTGCTCTTCAGTCATCCCTGAGCAGTGGCTCTCTCTTGGCTTGTCAGTCAGGACATCCGGACAAGATAGTCGGACCATGGAGGGGTAGCCTTGTATCCAGATGTTGGGGTGCTCATTCCGCAGGTCGATGACTTGCAGTTTCCACCGACTGGAGCACTCCTTCTTGGCCAGTAGCAGATCAAGCCCATCCAGGACAGCGTTGAAGGTCTCCAGGTCTGGAGACTCTGCCAGGTCCCCCAGGGGGAGGCAGGGGAAGGGCCAGGCCTGCACCATGGCCTTCAGCACCTCTGTGTGGGCTCCACAATAGACCTCCATGAAGAGCGAAGGGAACAGCAGCAGAGGCAGATCTTCCAGGGCAGAGATGGCCAGGGCCTGGTTGCTCAGCAGACTCTGCATGGCCAGATGCTGGAGGGAGGGTGGGGTACTGATGCTCATCTTGATGGACCAGATGTGGGCCAGGTGTGCAGGGCTCTCTGAGTCCCAGCAGGGCCAGGCACTGACTGCAGGATTCAGAACTGTACTTCTGTTCTCCATCCCTAGGCATCTTTAATGCACAACCCCAGCCTCACCATGCATACCTGCCAATCAGAGAGCAGCTTCTGATGGGATTTCTGAGTCAAACCCCACACACCTTGGTTGGGTGTTTCACTTGATATTAATTCAAACCTTGATTATAACAAAAAAATGATAGGATTAAAGTCCAGTCCCACACAGCCCAGCTTCTCTTTGAAATGTAAATCACACTTTACCAAAATGACCTCCACTGCTATTCCTTAATCCCTCCAGACATTTCCACAGAAGTTCCACTGCAAAGCATGCAAGGAGAGAAGTTACCCGAAGTTATAACCTCCACAAGACATCAGGAAATTGTTCTCTGGATTTCTTTCCCTCCCTCCCTCTCTCCCTCCCTTTCACCTCTCCTCTCCTCTCCTTTCTTTTTGTCCCTCCCTCCCTCCCTCCCTCCCTCCCTCCCTCCTTCCCTTCCTTCCTTTTTCTTCCTTCCTTCCTTCCTTTCTTTCTTTCTTTCTTCCTTCCTTCTTTCTCCTCTCCCTTCCTTCCCTTCTTCCCTCCCTCCATCCTTCCTTCCTTCCTTCATTCCTTCCTTCCTCCTTCCCTCCTTCCTTTCTTACTTCTGTGTTTCTTCTTGTGTCCATCCTAGAACATTAACTCTGAGCCTCGGTTCTGTCCCTTACCTCCATATTGTCAGGTAGTGCTGATCTACTTGAGCCACAACATTACTACTCACTTTTCTGGGGAGTTTATTATAATTAAGAGGCAGAGAAAAAGCTGTTTACTAGAGGACCATATAAATACAGTATGAAAACACAATCGTGGCCCCAAAGAAGATAGATGAATGGCAGAAATTACCAAACACTTCTCAGTCCTGTCAATATTCACAGACTTAACTCCTAATTAAACGACATAGATTGACTAACCGGATCCTAAAGCAAGATTCACCTATCTTCTGTCACCAAAAAGCACACATTGCCCAAGGAAGCAAACATTCTGAATGTGAAAGGCTGGAATAAAATCTATCAAGCAAAGAGCCCCATAAACAGGCCAGAACAGCAAAACCACTAGCGGATAGAAAAACAGACTTCAAATTAAAATTATGAGAGGAGACTAAGAAGGACGTGACATATTAATATATGGATCTCTCCCACAGGAGGACATAACAATTCTTTTTCTTATTTGGGTCTGGTTGTGGGGCCTAAACTCTGGGCCTGGGCGCTGTCCCTCAGCTCTTCAGCTCAAGGCTAGTGCTCTATCACTTGAGCCACAGCGCCACTTCGGACTTTTCTCTTTTTGCTTATGTGGTGCTGAGGACTCGAACCCAGGGCCTCATACATGCAAGGCAAGCACTCTACCACTGAGCCACCTTCCCAGCCCAGGACATAACAATTCTAAACATCTATATGCCAAATGCTGGAGCATCTAATCTCATCAAACTGATACTTTTTACCCTAAAACACATGTGGTTATAAGTGAACAGATTGTTGGTGAGTTTAATACATCAAGTCATCTCTCGATAGATCAACGCAGCAAATATTAATCAGAGAAAACTCAGAACTAAAGAACTTCATTGACCAATTAGACTTCAAAGATGTCTATAGAGTATCTCACCCAGCAGCGTCAGAATACACGTTCTATTCAGAAGCACATGCAATTTACAAAATGGGTTATATTTTAGGTTCTAAAGAAAATCTGTGCAAATTCAGAAATGTTGAAATTATTTCCTGCATTCTCTCAGATCAAATTGGAATAAAATTAGAGCTTAACATCAAAAGCCATCATGAAAAATTCTCTAAATCATGGAGACTGAAGGTACTCAGTGTGTGTCCTGTGCACACACCCTCAGGAATTGGAGTATCTGGCCTGGAAAGAACTGGAAAACAATATTCTTTTCCTTGATGGTTATAAGCAACCCTCTGAGATGTGGGACAATCCCTTACTCTCTATAATTTACTGTATCAATCAATCATAAATAGAGCTCATTTTTCAAAACCATGTAATGAAAGTGCTGTTTTTGCCTAGAATCCTAGCTACTCCAGATATCTGAGATCTGAGGATCACAGTTCAAAGCCAGCTTTGGAGGACCTCTGGCTCCAAAAGAGCCAGAAGTGGGCCTGGGGCTTAAGCATAAGATCAGGAAAGCTCAGGGACAGCACCTAGGCCCTGTGTTCAAGCCTCACAGCTAGCACAACAGAACACAACAAAACAAACAAGGAAACAAACCCCTGACCAACCTCAAACATACGAAGGTCAAATTCTGTGGAAAAGCTAGAGAAAGAATTCAAAACCAAATGCCAAAAGACATCCCAATGTATTTGGGACGACAAATCTCAGGATGTAAAGCCAGTTCAGAGTTGACCTAACTTTCCTTGAGAATGGAGGCCACACATCATTTGCTCTTCTACAAGTGACATTCGCTTCCTGCCCACCCAGATGTACACACAACAGCCAGGTCCCACACCTACGAAAATGTACAAACAGAAAGGTATGATTACTTAATATCTAACCATCATCAGTGAAATGGGGCCTCAGAAAGATTTCTTACTGAGTTCAGCTCTCATTACTTGCCCAGAGCCAAAAACCAAAACAAACTCTAAAAATGCTACACAACACACAGCCTATGAATATCTGAGCACCCATCCAGGGAACTGGTAGTGAAGGTGCTGAGGAATCAAGCTGTTATCGGTGTGTGACCCCTTCCAGCTGGCAAACCCTGCCCTATTAGATAAACCGATGTTTGGTGCTACTACCTATTGAGGATGGAAATTAAGAAGGGAAAAGGAGTGAGGAACAAAAAGTAAATGCAAGTAGCAGGTAGGTTACGTAGTGGAGCTGAGCAAAGTGCCTGAGTGGGAAGAGAACTCCCCTTCGTAATAATAGTCTGTGAGCATCACTGAGACCTTTTACCTTCTTTTGCCTCGAGGATGGTGGCAGAGCAACTAATACAATAGAGATGATTAGAAAAGTACCAAAGGCTTTTAGCTGCTCTGGGAGCATTGGGGGTGGGGGTGCTTTTAGATTGTCAGTGTTCATTTGTTCAGAGATGTTAGGGCCGATGGGTCATCTTTTGACAGTTAGAGGGACCCAAAGCAGAGATGGCATAAAAGCAGAAATGCACAGCTCTGAGAATGGCTGTCTCTGCGTCCCATGGCTCTGTAGCTGCCATAGATGATTGGTGGGGGGGGATGGGGATGGGGGGACTACTGTCTCCTGTGTGGTGTTTGCCACACTTCTAGTGTGTGTGTGTATGTGTGTGTGTGTGGTCCTGAGGCATAAAAACAGGACTTAGATGCTGTTGGGCTCCCGGCTCCAGGCCAGCAATCCACTTCCAGCTCTTTGCTGGTTCATTGGAGGTAAGAGTCTCATGGACGTTCCTGCCCTGGCTGGCTTTGGACCACGATCCTCAGATCTCAGCCTCCTGAGCAACTTGCTTTACAAATGTGAGACATGGTGGTCACTATGTTCATTTAGGTATTTCATTATTTAAATACTTTTTATGAGTATATATCAGTTGCTCAAAGTGAGGGGTGGGTGGCAACTCCCAATTTTTACTCATGTTTATGCAGTTCCTTATCAGGAGAAGCCATTGTCACAGCTAAAATCATACATATCAAATCTAGAAAGATCTGTGCTTGGATCCTGATTCAAGTTCTTATTTACCAAGCACCATATATAAGAAACACCTTTGTTATATGTTTTAATTCTCATACAGTTCATGTGCGAAGTTAATAGATTCCTCTACTCTTAATTTCCTTTCTTTTGGTTTTAGTATTCAGGGTCTCACAATCTTGCTTAGCCTTTTATTCTCAAGGCTAGTGCTCTACCACTTGAGCCACACTACCGCATCTGTTTTTTTCGATGGTTAATCGGGAATAAAGTTCTTTTACAAGTATCAGCTTCCTGGAGTTCCAAACTGTGGTCCTTAGTTCTCAGCCTCCTGAGTCTCTGGGATTACAGAAATGTGCTGCAGGAGTGCCAACGTGCACTATACTTTTTGATGGATATGTACTTCTCATTAAACTGCAGATCTGTGTGGTTTTATTTGTGTGTTAATCACTTCTCACCAGTAAATACCTACAAATGAAGCTGACACACTTCAGTCACTTTCTGTCTTGAGTTTAATTGTCCTACATGCAATCTTGTCACTTCTAATCTTTATTGGAATCATACAGTGGCCAACCAGCTCTGGAGGAGTTGTCTCATTCCCTGCCAGACTTATTCAGTCCTGTGGACTGAATGTCTATACTTCTTGATGTAAGGTTCGCTGAAAGGAAACCACCACGTGGTCCAGGCAGAAAAGAGTTTATTTGGAGGGACAGCAAACTGTGAGCCAACACAGGATGGAAGGAGAGAGGGGAAGGAAAAATAATTAAAGAGGAGGGGACTCGTGTTAAGCCAAATTACACAGGGAAAGGTGGGAGGCGGGACCAGCATGGAGGCAGAAGTAATTCCTCAGCTTTTTAACTCGCAGCTCCCACTCTATTTTTTTTTTGGGTCCGGTCGTGGGGCCTGAACTCTGCGCCTGAACACTATCCCTCAGCTCTTCAGCTCAAGGCTAGTGCTCTACCACTTGAACCACAGCGCCACTTCCGGTTTTTTTCTTTTTGCTTATGTGGTGCTGAGGAATCGAACTCAGGGCCTCCGGCATGCAAGGCAAGCGCTCTACCACTGAGCCATCTTTCCAGCCCCCACTCTACTTCTTGAGCCACAACTCCTCTTCCAGCTTTTTGCTGGTCCATTGGAGAAGCTAGGAATCCATAGAACATTCCTTAATATAACAAAGGCTGAATATGACAAACCTACTGCCAGCATTAGATTCAATGGTGATCAGTGAAAAGCATTCCATTTAAAATCAGGAACAAGAAAGGGATGTCTTCTCTCTCCACTCCTCAACAATATAATATTGAAATTCCTAGCCAGAGCAATAAGGAAAAACACAAACATAACAGGAATACAAATAGGGAAAAGGAACCTCATAAATTCCTAACCAAAGTTACAGCAACTAATCTGAAATTTTGACAAAGTGGCAGGGTGTAAAATTAATCATCAAAAACCAGTAGTATTTTTTATGCCAACCACGAGGAGAGCAAGACCAAATTCAGGAAAGCAATTCCATTTGCAATAACATAAAAAAACACAGCAGAACAATTGATTTAAAGATACGAAGAACCTCTATGATGAAATTAAAAAACCTTGAAAAGGAAATTAAAGCAGATTGAAGGAACTGGAAAAACTTCCTATGTTCCTCGATTGGGGGATTAACATTGGGAAAATGGCAATACTGCAAAAAGATCTACAAATTCAATGCAATACCCATCAAAATCCCTATGACATTCTTTCATGATATAGAAGATGCAATCCAAAAATTCATGTGGAATAATAGAAGATATTGGATACCAAAGCAATCCTCAGCAGGAAGAACAGTGCTGGTGGAATATCAAAACCAAGCTTCAAACACTATTATAAATCCATAGCAATAAAACAATGTGATACTGGCACCAGAATAGGTCTGAGGACCAAAGGAAGACATTACCCATAAATGGACCTCAGACCTACAGCCACCTTACATATGATAAGGGATCGAAAAACAGAGGAATGAAACGGTGCTTGCAAAATTAGCCATGCACATAGAGAAAACTGAAGTGATTTCATTCTATACCATCCTGCACCAGAATCAATTCCAACTGGATAAAAAAAATCAGTGGAAGAGCAGATACCCTGAAAATACAAGAGGAAGGGATATGGGAAATATTAGGGCTCCTTGACATTGTAGAAACTTCCAGAGTAAAGATCCTGAATCAAAAAAAAGAAAAACTGGATAAATGGAATTGTATAAATTGAAGAGTTTCTTCATGGCAAAGGACACAGCTAGCAAGACAAATAGCCCACGGAATGGGATAAGATCTTTACTAGCTATGCATCAGACAAGAACTTTATATCTAAAACATAATTAGAGCTCAGAAATAAAACCCATCAAAACAAAACCTCAAATAAATGACAACCCAATTAGTATGTGGGCTAGAGACTTATAGACTTCCCTGAAGAAGAAATAAGAATGGCCAGTAGACACATGAAGAGATGTTCCATGTCCCTGGTCATAAAAGAATTGCAAATCAAAACAATTTTGAGATTCTACCTCATCCCAGTTAGAATGGCCATGATAAAAATAAAGCTAAAAATAACACATGACAGAGGGAATGTTACCAAAAGGGAACAGTACTACAAATATTGGTGGGAATGTAAACTTGTTCAGCTACTCAGGAAAGTAGTATGGAGGTTCCACACACAGCTAAACATAAAACTTCCCTCTGACCCAGCACCTCAGTCCTGGGTATTTATGCAAAGGACCACAAACCAGAATACACTGAAGCCACCAACACAAGCATGTTCACTGCAGCACGGTTTGCCCAGATAAGACAGGGAATCAATCCAGATGCCCTCAATGGAATTATATGATTCCTCCAGAAAGAATGACATTTCACCATTCATGCAGAAATGGAAAGACTTGGAGAAAATTATACTAAGTGAAGTAGAACAGACCCAAGAAACATAGACTGCATGGTGTCCCTCATTTGTAATCATTAGAATATGCCTGTAAATCTACAAGTGAACCCAATGGACAGTAAAAGACAAGATTAATTAAACAGCACTGCAAATATCCATCCAGTGAGAACAAAGGAGGATATTCTTAGGAGAGGATCACAAGGGCTGAACCTCCTGAGCCACACAGCCAGGCTGGGCCATTTGAGATGAGGACTCTATCCTGTCCTTCTGGGGAGCTGCCAGTGCCAGTGCCCTGGGACCATCCACGCTGAGGGATTTGCCTAAGTTTGGGCTGGGTTGGCACATGTTTGGAAGACAAAAGGACAACCCAGAAGGTCCAGATCTGTACTCATTTCTGCAGACTCAGAACAAGTGCCAATACTATAACCTGGGGCCAGATGGCAACTGGATGCTCACATAGGAAGGTCTCCCTGGCCTTTCTGCTCTGTCTGTGTCACTGGGCACCTCTCTCCTGAGCTGCCAAAACAACAGACAAACAACTCAAAAGCTTGAAGGTTTTCACAGCAAAATCAGCCCAGCACTCTGGAGCAGTAATGGAGAGTATGGAGACCACTGCAGGGTCAGTGTGTACAGCCGCTCTGAGTGTCGATAGCCATGGTCTCTGCCCACAAAGCCTTTCTTCAATATTCTCGTATTATAAAAATACGCTCATCTTCCAAATAATCCCACTGTGCCAGGATATTTCTCCCTTACCAAGCTCTCGTTGCCTGAATCAACTAAAGACAATTTGAGGACAAGACTAGGATCTTTCTGAATATATATATGTGTATATATACATATATATCTATATATATTGTGTATGTATGAGAGAGAGAGCACACATGTGCACACATCATACATGTACTGGACATGAACAGCATTTAGGTGCTGCCCTTAGCTTTTTATACTAAAGGCCAATGTTCTACCACTAGAGCCATAGCTCTACTCGTGGCTCTTGGTGGTTCATTGGAGATGAGAATCCTATGGACTTTTCTGCTAAGGCTGCTTTGAACCTCAATCCTCAGATCTCAGCCTTCTGAGTAGCTCGGGTTATGAGTGTGTGCCATCAGTGGCCATTTTGAATGTTTTTAGACATTCAATTGCAATGCTGCCTTTTCTTGTGAAGTTAATGAATTTCTTGCGTTCCTTTGCCCTGAACCACAGGAAGATAAATAAAAACAGTTACTTAAGCACAATGATCATGAGTCAAATTGTATTTATTCCATGTTTATAAAAGGCAAGGAAAAGCCGGACGCTGGTGGCTCATGCCTGTCATCCTAGCTACTCAGGAGGCTGAGACCTGAGGATCACACAGTTCAAAGCCAGCTTGGGCAGGAAAGTCTGTGAGACTCTTATCTTCAATTAACCACCAGAAAATCGGACGTGGCACTATAGCTCAACTGGTAGAGCACTTGCCTGGAGCTGAAGAGCTGAGGGACAGCGCCCAGGCCCAGAGTTCAAGGCTCTGCACTGAAGAAAAAAAAAACAGACAAGGAAGTCCACCATCCTAACTTTTCAATATTCCAGGTTATCTTGAAACATTCCCAATAATTAATCTTAATATTATATATACATTTTTGTGTGTCAGTATTAGGGACCGAACTCAAAGCCTGGGCACTGTTGCTGAGCATTTTCCCTCAAGATTGGCCCTCTATCAATTAAGCCACAGCCTGACTCCTAGCATTTTGCCAGTTCCCTGAAGATGAGAATCTCATGCACTTTCTTGCTTGTGCTGTCTTCGAACTGTGATAGTTAGATCTCAGTCCACTGTGAAATTAGGAATTCTGGGATGGGCCACAAGATCCAGCTTCAGTATATTTTAATAGATACACACTGTTCTAGAATTCTTGCCCGGGGATTATTAGTAGCCTCTTTCCTGCAAGTCTTTTGCAGTCTTCACCTGCACCTGCCTTAAATCCCATTCTTAACAAGTTACATGAAGATCCCCTTTTGTGCTGTGCTCTAACAATTCATTGATATTCGGACAAAATCCGTCATATTCCAGCTGAGATTCAGGCGTGAGCCACCAGCACCTGGCCAGCTGAACCCTTTCTCCGAGAGTCTCCTTTTGAAGCCATCCAGTGATTTGCCTTAGCAAAATGTGGCCACCAAAGTTTCTTCCCCAGACCACGATGAAAAGAAAGAAATTCCAGCCACACAGTGCAGTTGAGACGTCGCCCATGGATCCAGCAGACAGTGTTTCTGCCATCCCCGAGCCTCGGCCACTTGGCTCCTCCACCCTCCACGGCCCTGGGAGCAGGTGGCCCCCACTTGCACTGAGCGCGTGAGCTGTGTTCAAGCTGCTTGTCCTTTTAGCTGCTGCTTCTCCACCATGAAAAGCCAGTTACCAGTCGTTCTTGGAGCTCAGCCACTTTGTAAACAATAGGCACCTTTCAGCTCCTCCTTTCAAGTCTTCTTTTCAGAGAGGAGAAAGGACCCCAATGAGAGAGGCCAGTCACGCTGTCCCCCTGCGTTCAGTGTGGGGACAAGGGACGGCTCACGTGGGGATGTGGCAGCCCAGGAAGCCTCTGCTTGTTCTCCCTTTGTTCTGTCATCTGGGGAGGAAAAGACACAGGGCATTCAGGGCCTGGGTCCTGTGACTGAGCTTTTGTGCTGAAGACTAGTGCTCTACCACCCCAGCCACAGCTCCATGTCTGGCTTTGTTTTTGTGAGATTAATTGGAGATAAGAGTCTCACAGACTTTCCTGCACAGGCGGGGTTAGAACCTCCATCCTCCCATCTCAGCCTCCTGAGTAATCTGGATTTCAGGGTGAGCCACCGGTGGTTTCTTTGGTGGAACTTAGAATCCTCAGAGATGCCATCAAGCCTCCCTGGATCTCCTGGGCCCCTGGTGCAAGGTGGGGTGGCCCTGCCCCCTCCACAGTCTCCTCTCCCTGGCTCCCCACCGGAAACCCAGCCCCCACCAGAGGCTCGGCCCCTGGTGCCCAAGCCCCTCACTCACTCCACTCCTGCTCCTTGAGCTCGGCAAGCTGGCTTGACAGCTGCTTCACCGGGCTCATGGTGGCCTGTGGCTCCTCTGCAGGTTCTGACTTTCATTGCGCTCACTCTTGCCTTTGCTGCTGACAAGAGACATGGCTCACATCGGAAGAAACCACTATACATTCTTCCCCCCCCCCCAAAAGCAAAGAAACATGCAGAAATGTCAGAGGCAAACCTAAGAGATGCCCTTGCTGGGGCTTGAACTAACTAAACAGCCCCCAAGTTGATACCTGCCTCCTGCGATCTGAGATGATCTCTGCTGCAGCCCCTTTGCTAGTCCACAAGCTACACAAAATTCTGGGAGCAGCAGCTCATGTGGCAGGCAAACTCCCCCTTACACAGGCCAAGCCTCCTCCTGAGCATCTCAAGGCGAACAGTCCAAACTCAGGAGCTCACCTTGCTCCTGCTCCATCCTGGGAATCAAGGACAGTGATCTCACGGATCGCCTCCAAGGACAAAGGCTGCATCAAAGACTGGGATGGTCACTGCAGACCTTTCACACCCAGTCCTCCCACCCCAACCCCAATTCTCCCTGTTGAACCTGAAGCCCATGTCTGCACCCTGAAGATGCCGAAGACATCCTCAGGCGCTGTCGGCCCCCGGCTGCCCTGGAATCCACCTCCTTTCTCTGTCCTTCACCAGCTCTCTCTCTTTGGCCTATGGGGAAACTGGTTGAAGCCAATGTAAGACTGCTTCAGAAACATGGGAAAGAGAAAGGAGCCATGGAAGGAAGAAGCCTGAAAATACAGACTTTCATTTGTGCCTCTCTGTCTCTGTCTCTGTCTCTCTGTCTCTCTCTGTCTCTGTCTCTCTGCCTCTGTCTCTCTGTCTCTCTGTCTCTGTCTCTATCTCTGTCTCAGCCTCTGTCTCTCTGTCTCTCTGCCTCTGTCTCTCTGTCTCTGTCTCTGTCTCAGCCTCTGTCTGTCTCTGTCTCTCTGTCTCTGTCTCTGTCTGTGTCTCTGTCTCTGTCTCTCTATCTCTGTGTCTCTGTCTCTCTGTCTGTCTCAGCCTCTGTCTCTCTGTCTCTGTCTCTGTCTCTGTCTCATCCTCTGTCTCTCTGTCTCTGTCTCTGTCTCTCTGTCTATGTCTCTGTCTCTCTCTCTCTCTCTCTCTCTCTCCTAGCTACATACTGATCATGACAGTAGTGGGATATGAACTCAGGGCCTCACACTCTTGCTCATCTTTTGTGCTCAAGGCAGGTGCTCTACCACTTGAGTCACACCTACACTTCTGCGTTTTTTTCTGGTTCATTGGAACTAAAAGCCTCTGGGATCCTCATCTCACAGCTACCTCGGGAGCCAGGATTATAGGCGTGATCCTTGTGTGTCATTGTACAGTGTGTAAGCCATGCCCTCGGGTGGCTGTCTAGATGGGGGTAGATCCAGGGTGCAGGGATCAAATGGGTTTTGACTGGTGTCCAGGGGCTGGGGGAGAGACCTCAGACTTTCACACAGGTGTGCGGTGCATCTTTCAGCATGGTCCCAGAGGAAACATCTACGACAGAGAATGGGGCTGAAGCAAGAAGTAGAACCTGAGGGCCCAAAGAAAGTAGATCCAAGTATTTGGGGGTACAGCAGAGGTATGCACTGCCTCTTTGTTCCCCTGGCATGAGAGAAATGGCTTCTAGAATAGGAGGGTGGTCAAGAAAGGTTCCCGCCTCCACCAACACAGGCTGCTCCCCAACTTCGTCCATAGGTGCTCCTGCGGCTTGCGGCTCCCTTTGTACCCAGGGAAGAGGAGATGGCCGGCTCCGGGGTGCCCTCTCTCCTTCCCGCAGAAGCAATGAGTTGTCCACACAACCACTGCTTATACCACTTCTGTTTGTCTAAGCAAACTGTGTGTATGTGTGTGTGTTCACACACGTGCGTGTACTAGTCCTAGGGCTTGAACTCAGGGCCTAAGCACTGGCCCCGAGCTTTTCTGCTCAAGCTTAGCATTCTGCTAGTTTAGCACAGCTCCCTTCTGGAATATTGTTGGTTCCTTAAAGATGAGTCTCACAGACTTTCCAGCCCAGGCTGGCTTCCACCTGTGATCCTCAGCTCTCAGCCTCGAGTAGCTACAAGTATAGGCATCCATTTCTTTTTTTTTCTAATGTTACTATAAAGGTGATGGACAGAGAGACGACAGTGCCGTAAGTCAGATCCTAAGTACATTTCTTCTTGGACAATGTCCCCCCTTCCCGTGCTCTCTCCCAGTTGTTCCCTCCAGCCCCCACCCACCAGCTGCAGAGTTCACTTCCCTTATCATGGGCGGTGAGCACCCATTGTACTTCATTTCTGTGTCACGGTCTACCCTCCTGAAGACAGATAAATGACAAGACAAAACAAAAACAGCTACAGAAACCTCTTGTTTCCATTTCCTGGAGTTAATTTTGATAAAGATTCTGTCTGATCAGAGGCACAGAGGGTTTTTCTCTAAGAGTATTATACACATCCATTTCTTACCTTACATTTCCCACCCTTTGGAAAGCTCTTCAAGTTAAATAAAACCGTCACCACTGAGGACAAAATGGATCTGCCCCATTACTGGTGGTTAAAGTTGAGAGTGCAACAGGTGAATTATGAATTGATAACAGCAAGTGAGCGCGTGGCTGGAGGTGAAGTCTTCGCAACACGTGTGGCTCTGTGGTCTGTCTCCTCCTTTCTGCCCATTGGCTTCACCAGTCATCTCCGCATCCCTGGTAGTATGTATAGGAGCAGAAGAAGGCCTTGTGCTAAGATTAGGTCCTTAGGCCCTGTCTATGGATGGCTGGAGCTGTGTGGTGAATTCTAGTTTGAAGGTGACTCAGATGAAAGTTAAGACACCTGCCAGAGTTTCATTGCTGCCATTAAACAGCTGTGTCTCCTTAGCATTTTCCCCTCTGGGTTGTTAGGTTGGTGAACTCCATCTTCAGCACCTCCAGGAATGTATTTAAGGATGAATGGTAGATAGGACTTGGCTCTGCACTCCTTGACAGTGGCTCACATCTGTAATCTCAGCTTCTCAGGAAACTAAGATTGGGGGACCACAGTTCCAAGCCAGCTCAAGCAGCCCATGTTTAAGCCTGGAGATTCTATTAAATTCTATTAAATATTTTATTGGCAAAAGTATTTGTTTTTAAGCTTTTTTTGTTGTGGCATTGACCATGTGGTTCTATCACACATTGGGGAAAAATGCTTTGCCACTGAAATTCCAGAACATTATAGCCAACTTTCGTTTTTAAAACCCAAGTGTAGGAATTGGACTCATTACCTTGCTCACATAACTGTAACCCCTCTGTACAGAATTAGCAGAATGAGTCTCTTCCCATAGCTTAGTCCATTCCCTCTCCTCTCCACTGCTCAGCATGCTCCCTTCCTAGGCAACACCAGACCCATGTAGTAAAGTCAGTAAATCATCAGCCTCCAGCCCCCTGTACCTTGGGATGGCACTGCTCTGGGCAGCTGCAACCCTAGAAGGCAGCCAGAGCCCCTTAGAGTGACTTCAGGTCTGGGCAGCTGCAGGACCCTTGTCTACTAAACATCCTAGTCCACCATGATGAAGCCCCTGGCCCACACGTCCACACCAGGGTCTCCGCCTCCTGCCCCTCCCAGCCCCTCCTGACCCCCTAGGTTACATAGGTCACCCCAGACAATAGCCTGCGCTTCTTGTTTCTCCCTTGTGAGAAGGGGTCTTGCTGGTCCCCCTTTCCTAGCAATACACCTGTTCGTTGTTCTTTGTACCTGAATGTCTGTGTGGTTCCCTGGCAAAGTCTGACTAGTCTAATTGAGCCAACAAGTATCCTTATCAAAAAAACACCCCAAACAACTCTAAACGTGACTCAAAACGTTTGTGCTCAAGTAATTATGTGTGTGTGTGTGTCATGAACTTGCTGAAACAAGCTCATTTTAATGCATAAAAACTCATCATGGTGTGACAGTGCTTCTGTCATATCTTTGCTTAACTGGCTCTGCAGGCCAACAGAAAAAACGTGAGCTTTAAAACTCAAACCGCGAAGAAGCTCAGAAGATTGGGCACCTTACAAATGTGCCAGAGCTTTCCCCTTACGTGAGTGCTCATGTAATGGCAAGTGTGTAAAGTGTTGCAGGACTACATCAAAGCTCATTCTGTTTGTTTACGTCAAGGTCCTTCAAATAAGAACCTTTTATTTCTTTACTGAGATTAAGCGAGAAGTAAATTTCACAGTATTGTGGGGGGGGGTCTTACCTAAAGTCTCAGACACATTTTAACCATTGTCACGGTCTACAAAGCTTAGGAACACTACAAACTTTGACACTACACCTATCTTTTCCAAGTCGGTTGATACGTACATTTCTTTCCTTCTGCTCAGTGTCAGCCATTCCCTCGTTCTCGCTCGTCCCCTCCCTACCATCGCTGCCCTCGAGTTGCTTAGTTCATCTTCATCAAGATCCGGTGCAGCCGATGGACTCCTGTGGTGTAATATTTCATCCATTGCCCTATATGCTTTGCCCTCATCCTGGCTTCCCTCAGGTGTGCAGGTATATATACCATGAGGTCTGGAACATGGAGTCATCTAACAATGATGCAACAAATTAAGAAGAGGTCCTTTGCTTCTTGAGTCCTGTTTATGTTGTCCTATCTTGTTGTACTTTGAATTTAACATCTGCATATCAGGGAGACCCATGTGCCGTTTGTCTCTCTGATCTTGGCTTATTTCACTCAACATGATTTCTTCTAGTTCCATCCATTTCCCTGAGAATGCTATTATTTTGTTTTTTTTTCTAATGGCTGCATAATATTCCATTGTATATAGGTACCACAGTGTTTGGATCCATTCACCTGTAGTGGGGCATCTGGGTTGTTTCCATATCTTGGCTATTGTAAACAGTGCTGCAATGAACATGGAGGTGCATGTGTCCTTGTATCCTGGTTCCTGTTGCTCAGGATAGATGCCTAGGAGTGGTATGGCTGGGTCATAGGGGAGGTCTAAAATTAGCTTTCTGAGGACCCTCCAGACTGCTTTCCAGAGTGGTTATATTAGTGTACATTCCCACCATCAGTGCAGTACTGTTCCATTTCTGCTAGGTTTTCCTTGTTTAGTGAATAATCAGATTCTGGAAATAGTTCTTTATGATCATTTGGATGTCTTGGATGTTTGTTGTAATTTTTACTGTGGCATCCCTGATCTTATGGATTTGGGTCTCCTCTCTTCTTTTTTTACTATGATGTGTCTAGAAGTGTTCCTCCTGGCTCCTGTTTGCTAGGTATTCTGTATACTTCTGATATGCAGGTGAGATTTTATCTTTTAAGATTAAGGAAATTTTAGGTAATAATCTTGTTGAATAAGTATTGCATCCCCCTATTCTGTATCCCTCTCCTCCATCAATTCCAGTTATACAAAGTTTGAATTTCTGGGCATTGTCTGCCTGTTCTTGGACTTCTCTTTGGTAAGTTCTGAGTATTTTCTCCTGATCTATGACTTTTTTCTCCAGCTGCTGCATTTTGTCTTTGGCTCCTGATATTCTATTTTCCATCTCATTCATTCTGTCAACTATGGCTTCCATTGTGTTTTGCATGGTGGAAATGGAACCATTTATGATATCTGTATCGGTTCACAAAGTGTTAATTTCATATTTAACAGCTATGTACCATGTCTATTATTGACTGCATCTCTTGAAATTCTTTGGCTATCTCTTCTTTGTATTTGAATCGTGGATCTATTCATCACCCTATTTCTTTGGCCAATTCCTTCATCGTCTCTTTCATTGATCATTTGTCCTCCATTTCTTCTTCACTCTCACTAGAGTTCTTTTCTGAGTTGCTGCAGGCTATGAAGTTGTTTTTCTGTCTTGACTATTCATGCGTTTTATAATTTTTTTGCTGCGATGTTCACCCGAGGATCTGGGGATTAGCAGAGTCAAAGCCCAAACTCTGACTGTTTTTGGTCAATAGGTGGCAGCCTTTGCTTGGTTCTGGGTTTGTTCCAGGTTGGTTGTCAGTGGTGATCTCCAGTCACAGGCTGGCTGAAAGGAATTCTGCCCTGTCTGTAGCCAAGAATGAGTGGGTTGATGGGTTTTCCAAGGTAGTAATTACTTTCAGAAGGGTTGGGCTTGTGATGGGTGCACTGGGTGTGTTTTTGGTTGTGTGTGCCTTGGCCCTGGGTGGTTTCTCTCCTCTCCAGGGGTGCTTGATCCCTTGCTTCTTATGCATACGGGCGTGCTCCACCCATAGTCAGCACTCACACTCATGGCACCCCAGACTGGACAGGGATTTCAGCACACACCACACCCGTGGGGGTATGCTGGCCGCGGGGTCAGGTATGCTCTTTCCCTGCAGGAGCTGGAATTCAGGTGCCCCGGGTGGGCAGATCTTGTGAGGAGAGAGGCCCAGGCCTCCAGCCATAGGGTTGCTGCCTGGCGTGGCGCACACATCGGTGCCCTGCGTGTGGGGGGGGCAGGGAATGGACATCCTCTGCTGCTGGGCATCCCAGCTATCAGGGGAGGGGTGGACACCTGCCTATGAGCTTTGCCACGTGTGAGTGCAGCTCAACTCCCCAGCTTGGCAGGTTTGGGTGGGGGTAGTGGTGGAGAAGGCTTCTGTCCTCTCTGTCCCCTTACAGTGTGGCAGTCCTTCCTGGGCAGGGCAGTGGGGGTCCAGTAAGCCCTGTTGGTCACCGCCAGTGTTGGCCTCTATGGAGGAGGCCCCCCCCGGCAGGAGACGCAGGGTCCTGGGACCGGTTGTGGACTGACCAGTGTACTGTGGGAGGTGCTGCGCTCCTGGTCTCAGCCTGTCTGCGCCATCCAGGTGGGACTCTTCTACATCAGGATTCCCACAGATCCCTGATGGTGCTGAGATGCTGAGCAGCTGCGGAGCGCTGTCCAGGCCCGGGGTGCTGAAACATGTTCCCGCCATGTGTACACAGGGAGGTGCCTCTTTGTGTGCACAGTTGACTTGCTCCCCCACCCTTCTTTTCTCTGTCTGTTCCTGTGATTCTCTCTTACTCAGTTGTTTTGCTGTTGGGGGTCACTTGGGGGCTTTGGGGGTGTGGATTCTCCTTTCTCTCTTTTTGGCTAGAGAGACTTAGGGTGAGTCTTGTGGTCCTCCAAATAAACACCTATAACTCAAATGTTATTTTCCATTGTTTAAGGTCTATTTCCCTGAGTATGTAAGGTACAGTGGATGCAGTGCCAACAATGGTTTCAATCTTAATTAGTAATCTACAGGGCTATATTCAGCTAAATTTAATCAGTTCAATAAGTTATGGTTTCTAAACTCTCATCATGACCACGATTGAGATTTGTTGTCACAGATTTGATCCTCTGCAGCATTTACAGTCAGACCCACAAAAAGATAAACAATTCTTACCAATATTTTTTGGTCAAACGTAACTTTTATTGTTAATAAGTTCCAGGTAAGCCTTGCTTAAAATTGATTTATGATGTTCTCCTTGTTGTTTAAATTGGAAATGCAAAGGGCCTCTTTGCATCAATGCTCACTTGATCTGTCAGTCACTCCCTATCCACCATGGGACATGCCATCTCAGCACCTAGCAAGAAGAGACCTTCTAGACCTCCGGGACAGAACTAGCCTGGTGATAAAGTCTACCCCGAGGCACTTGGAAAAAACTGCACAAATGAGGGTGGATGGTGCGAGATCCTAAATGGAGTCACTCTGTGCTTGCCCTTCAAAACTCACCAGAACTAGGAGGTCAAAAGAAAACATTTGTAAGTATGCCTATTTAATGCCCATACCCGTCTTTCTTGTAAGTGGACAGAAACTTGCACTCTTGACCTTGATACCTTCTACATCTACTTATACTGGGTCACCCAGACATACTCTGTAGTGCAAACATCTGTAATCCAGGTGTCTATAGTCCAGTTACAGTAAGATCAAGGCCTCTCACTGGGACCTTAACCACTGCAATCCAGCCCTAGCTTCGGAGTGGTTATTATAACCAGTCCATTTTGCTCTCCCCTATGTAGTTGCTGGGTATTAATCAGTCTGAAGTAGTCAGGGACTTGATCCACCAGTCACTGGGCCATCTGGATTGCAAGAGAGAGGGACTTGCCAGATCATCCACCGTTTGCCCTTTCCACTGTGACTGGATGGCTGCCAGTCCCTCTGTGTTTGTGTGCCTCTAGTAATGTTTTGACTTACTGTTCAGTCTCTGCCTCATAAAACTTATTTCAGATTTCAGCCAAGGATGCTTAAATGTGCTCACCACCCAGGAACGGTTACTGCTGCCTCCTCCTGGACCACATGACACCTCTGCCTTCTATCCCCAAGCTAACTCCACCTGCTAGCAGGAAGTAGCTATAGAGATTTGGTGCTCCTTTTTAACTATCAAAAGTTTGGAATGTTAAGCCTGCTCAGGGAACAATGGACCCTTCTCTTCTCTCTTCTCCAGGGGAAAGCCTATGTGGACGCACAACCCTTTGTTATCCCCAAGGGACATCAGGCAGACCAACCTAGAAGTCCCTGCCCAGCACTATAAACCCAGGTAATTGGTGTACCTGGGAGTACTGGGAGTACCTCATGCTAATGGGTCATTTCTACATTGGTAGCCATACCCCCTCGTCCCTGCTCTAAGTTGGTTCTCTGCACACCAACAGATCATGAAAGCCACAAGATGGGCTCTCCCCAATGAACTCCCTTCTGCCTGAACCACATGGCAGTCTCCTCTCAGAAACCTGTACACTTTGGTGCTGAGAAATAATAACATTGTACGTATTCTTTTGGAAATGACTTTATTGATTCATTAATACAGTAATTTGTGAACAGTCAAGGACTGCCCTAGAACATGAGCCAGTTGCTCACAATCATTTAGAAAAACAAGGTCAGGTTCCAGTTCTTTCCAGGCTGAATCCATTACAGATTGCTGATAATGTGTGCCCATGTAGCCCAATATAGTTATGATTGAAATGAAAAGTCCAGAAACAGAGTTTCTCTCACTTCCACCCATTCTGAATGTTGGGGACGGTGCTCCTGGAGAATGCTCTTATGTCATATCTTTGATTTTGTCTTTTATTTCTTATTTTTGCCAGTCCTATGACTTGAAATAAGGACCTAGACACTGTCTCTGAGCTTCTTTTGCTTAAGGTTAATACTCTGCCACATGAACAACATTGCCACTTCCAGCTTTTTCTGTGTATGTGGTACTGATGAATCAAACAAGGGCTTCGTGCAAGCCAGGTGAGCGCTCTAGCACTGAGCCACAATCCCAACCCCAACTTTCATTTTGGAGTGCTCAGATGAGAGCCCAGGAGAGGCTCCTGACTACAGAGGCAGAGCAGAAAGGCCAGGAAGATTCTCCACGGTGACCACCCAGTAGCCATCAGGCCCCAGGGTGTAAAAGGTCCAGTATTTGTGAAGATGACAGAAATAGATACAGATCTGGACCTTCTGAGTAGTCCTGATGTCTCTCAATAACTGCTCCAACTGAGCCTGAACCTGGGCAAATCTCTCAGGTTCGAAGTCCTCTACCCACCGTTCATGAAGGGGGTAGCACTCCAGAGGGGCAGGATAGATCCCTTGTCTCAAACAGTCCAGTCTGGCTGTGTGGCTCAGGAGGCTCTGCAGGACAGAAATGGAGATGTGGTTTCCATAGAAACTGAAGAAGCTGAGCTGGGAGCACTGGCTCAGGGCGGGCAGCATGCACAAGAGCTGGGAATCCGTGATTGCACAGTCCTCCAGGGCCAGGGTCTCCAGGGTGCCCGCCGCGTGCTCCAGTAGGACTCTCAGGGGCTCAGGACTGAAGTTGCCCAGGGGCAAACTCCTCAGACGCAAGTGCTTGAGTTGCCTGGAGCAGGGACACTGGGACAGGAACCACAAGTCAGCCTCCTTCAGTGGACACGAACTCAGAGACAAGGTCTTCAAAAGGGTGAGGTTCCTGAGGATGGTGGGCAGCCGTCCATAAAGGAAGAAGACGTCGTGCACATACAGCTCCTGCAGATGATGCAGCTGTGCCAGATGTACAGCATATTTGTAGGAATATGAGAAATTCTTGTGTCTGCAAGTGACGTTCAGTCTCATCCTGGAGAATTGGAGGATGCGAAGGTTCTTCATCTGACTTAGGTAAGGGGCAACTTTTTTCATGGTTTCTCGATGCCAGAATTTATTCACCTTTAGCTCCTGGATGGATTCCAGCCTCACCACACTCAGAGCCTTCTGGATTTCAGAGATGGAGGCAGACAGAATCCGCAGCTTCCTGGAGCACAGCTGGACTCGTTCTCCCCTCTCCCTGGCCCACTGGAGCAGTTGGCCTTGGAGAGCATCCTGGGTGCCATGTTTGATGGTCAGGTCCATGAGTAAAATCAAGGGCTGCTCTTCAGTCGTCATTGAACCACAGTTCCCTGTTGGTTTGTCAGTCAGGACATCTCGACAAGAGATTCGGGCCATTGAAGGGTAGCCCTGTATCCAGATCCTTGGGTGCTCATTCCGCAGGTCGAGGACTTGCAGTTTCCACCGACTGGGGCGCTCCTTCTTGGCAAGTAGAAGGTCGAGACCAGCCAGGACAGCATTCAAGGTTTCCATGCGTGGAGACTCTTCCAGGTCGCCCAGGGGGAGGCAGGAGAAGGGCCAGGCCTGCACCATGGCCTTCAGCACCTCTGTGTGGGCCCTGGCATAGACCTCCACAAACAGCGAAGGGAACAGCAACACCGGTAGATCCTCCAGGGCAGAGATGGCCAGGGCCTGATTGCTTAGCAGGCTCTGCATGGCCAGATACTGGAGCGAGGGTGGGGTCCTGTGGCTCATCTTCACGGCCAGAAGTTGAGCAGATGTGGACCAGGTGTGCAGGACTCTCTGAATCCCAGCAGGGCCAGGCACTCAAGGCAGACTCCAGGCCTCTGCTCTTTTCTGGCCCTTTGGCATCTTTATACCCCAGTCCCACCCTCCCCTCTGTGTATCTACCAATGGGAGAGTAGATTCTGATGGGATTTCTGAGTAACACCCACCACACCCTGTCTGGGTGTAACCATCTAGATTAATTTAAACAGAGATTCTACCCAGACTGATAGGATTATAGGCAGGACATACTGGGCCCAGCTTCCATTTCAAATATGTAACACACACACACACACACACACACACATATTTCCTGTGCTAATTTTTTTATCCCTTTGAGAAATTTCCACAGATATTTCACTGCCTTGAGCATGCAAAAGTTCCAAGAACATCAGCCAGCCCAATCTTATAGCATGCACAAACACTTCTCTAGAAAATTATTTCCCTCCTTCCCTTCCTCCCTTCCTTCCTTCCTTCCTTCCTTTTGCCTTCATTCTTTCTTTCCTTCCTTTGTTCCTTCCTTCATTCCTTCATTCATTCATTTGTTCGTTCCTTCCTTCCTTTGTATCTTTTTTTTATTGTTCATCTCACAACTTGAATTGAGGGCATGGCCAGTGTCCTTGAGCTTCTTTTTCTCAATGCTTTTGCTCCAACATTTGAACCACAATAGTATTTTCCTCTTTTTTCTGTGAAGTTTATTGAAGATAGGAATCTAAGTCATGGCAGAGATATGGCTGTTTATCAGAAAACCAGAGAAATACAGTGAGAAATGTCAAGGCAGAGTCCCTAAAAAGGTGGATATCATGGCAGGATTACCAAACACTTCTCAGTCCTCACTCTCAATGTTAATAGACTTAACTCTTTAATTCAATGACATAGATTCACTAGTAGGATAAAAGAGCAAAATCTACCCATGTGCAAGACACATCTTGCCAAGAAAAACAAACATTTTGAATGTGAAAGACTGGAATAAATCTTTTCAAGAAAATTGCTCCCATATACAGGTTGGAGTAGCAATAATAATATCAGAAAAATAGATTTCAATTTAAAATTAGAAGAGACAAAGGGCATTACAAACTAATAAAGGGATCTCTTCTAGAAGTTTCTAACAATTCTAAATATCTATTCACCAATACCAGAGCACCCAACTTCATCAAACTAAAACTACAGGACCTAAAAAACCCCATAGAATCAAAAATAGTAATTGTTGGTGATTTTAACACACCACTGTTGCACTGGATAAATGAGCCCATAAAGTCTAACAGAAAAACCTCAGAACTAAATCCCCTAAATATCTGCATTGACTGACTAGACTTCACAGACATCTACATAATATTTGTCCAGGCATCATCAGAATACATATTTTTCTGAGAAGCACATGGAATATTTTCCAAAACAAATAACATGTACGTCTGTGCAGAAAGTTTGCACAAGTTCTGAAATATTAAAATTTTTCCCAGCATTCTGTCAGACCACATGCTGTATTACTATAGTTCAATATAAACAGTCATCGTGGGCTGGGAAGGTGGCTCAGTGGTAGAGCACTTACCTTGCATGCATGAGGCCCTGGGTTCCATTCCTCTGCACCACATAAGCAGAAAAAAGCCATCAGTAGCTCTGTGGCTCAAGTGGTAGGGTGCTAGCCTTGAGCTGAAGAGGTGAGGGACGGCGCCCAGGCCCAGAGTTCACCCCACCATTATTGACCAAACACACACACACACACACACACACACACACACACACACACACAGACACTCACACACCAACCAGTCATCATAAAATCTCTATAACTCATGGAGACTGAATCATATATTGTTGCAGAAGAAGTTCATTGAAAAGATCAGAATGGAAGTAGAAACACAGGATGGAAGAAAGACAGCCTGTGCCACAAATAGTGCTGGCAGTATTGGCTATCCACATGCAGAAAACTGAAGTTAGATCCTTCCATAACACATCGCACAAGAGTCAGTTCCCATTAGATCAAAGATGTCAATGGAACACCAGACCCCCTGGAAATATTACTGGAAGGGATAGGAGAAGCAGGAAGGCTCCTTGGTATAGGCCAAAACTCCTAAATAAAGACCCAGAATCACCACAAGTTAAATAATAACTAGATGAATGGAACTGAAAAAACTGAAGAGCTTCTGCACGGCAAAGGACACAGTAGCAAGACAAATAGCCCACAGAATGGGATAAGATCTTTACTTGCATTTCATCTGACTAGTGCCTCCTATCTAAAATGTAAGTACAGCTAAACAAATTAAGCCTACCAAAAACAAAACCTCAAAGAAATGACTAGCCAGCAGAGATTTAAAGAGCTATTTCTATGAAAAAAAACATGAATGGCCCATAGACACATGAAGAGATGTTCCACATTCCTAGCTATGAAAGGAATACAAATCAAATCAACATTGAGATTCTACCTCATCCCAATTAGAATGGCTATTATCAAAAAACAAACAAAAAAACCATCCAAAAATCCCTAACAATAAAAGATGATGTTGGTGGGGAATGTAGACTTGTGTAACTACTAAGGAAGTCAGTATGGAGGTTCCCCAACTAACCAGCCATAAAACTTCATTCTTATGCAAATGGACCAAACCAGGCCACATTAAAACAGCACAACCCTGATCTCTGCAGCACTGATACCCTAGCTAAGGTATGGAGCCAACCCAGTTGCCCCTCAGTGGATAAATTAATGAGGAAAATATGGTATATATATCCCATGGAACTTTATGCTTCCATCAGAAAGAATGTTATTTTCCTACTCTTGTGGAAATGGAAGACTTTGAGAAAATTACACTAAGTAAAGTAAGCCAAACCCAAAGAAACAGAATGCACAGTTTCCCTCATTTGTTATCATTCAAATGTGCCTATAAATCTACGGTAAATCCAAAGGATAGTAAAAGACTTGGACATGATTAATCAAACAGCCTTGTAAATACTCACACAGTGAGAAGAAAGGAGGATATGCTTAGAAAAGGATCACAAGGGTTCAATTTGCATGATGGGATCATATAAAATGATGCTAATCAAAATGAACTCTAAGAAATGGAAGCTAGCCCGATTTTCTTGCCTCTCTGTTCCTTTTATTTCATTTTTCTTTCTTTTTTGCCTCTTTTCATTGTTTTTTATTTCTGTGCCTTTGTCTTGTATGCACATTTATCTCATTTGGGAGAGGATGGGGAAACATGGAAATGGTGGGAAATGAACTTTACACTTTGGAGGGGAGGTCAGTGGGAAGGAGAAAAAGTGGAAGGAATGAAGGACACCGTTTTGAAGGAAATGTACTCAAATTGTAATCCTTCTTGTATATCATCTTCACAATTAAATTTATAGGTTAACAGAAAGCTTCTCAATGACTTTCTGGTCAGACTGGCTTTGAACTGCCATCCTGACATCTAGTCTTCCTGACTAAGAGAATTAAAGGTGTGAACCACCAAAGTCCTGTGTAAGTCAATATTCTTTCTTTTTCCCTCCCTCCCTCCCTCCCTCCCTCCCCCACCCTCCCTGTCTCCCTCCCTTCGTCCCTCCCGAACTTCCTTCATTCCTCCCTCCCTCCGTCCCTCCCACACCCTTCCTCTCCTTTCTTTCCTTCCTGCCTTCCTTCTTTTTGGTGTGCTAGGTGAACAGGAGGTGAATATTTTTTATACTCATGTTTCATCAAATCGCCGTGACTACGTTTAACTACTGAGAATTCTCCTCCAAGAGTACACATGAGCTTAAGAAACAGATTTAATGTTCTCACGAGGGAGCATTCAGTATTTGATGGCAATTCCCCTACACAACATCTTTTCAGCAAAATTAGATCTATGTATGTTGGACCTTGATGCTGGCTTGTTTCAGGTTTTTTGTGCCAGTTGTGATTATCTGTTAAAATCTTAGAAAAAGAGAGGGCCTCTTTGTCTTGTCACTCAAAGGAAAATTAGCTGCTGCTGTCCAGTGTATCACACTTGTAGTCATACACACTCAGGAGGCTGAACTCTGAGGTTCATGATTCAAAGCCAGTAACACAGATGAGTCCAAGGGACTCTTGTCTCCAGTAAATCCACCAAGAAACAGAAGTGGAGCTGTGGCTTGATTGGTAGGCCATCAGCCCTGAGGGAAAAAGCCAAGTCAAAACAAGAGGCCCTGAGTACCTTCATATAAGGAGAGAGACAGGGAGGGAGGGTGGGGAGACAGAGAAAGAAGAGAGAGAGAGGAGAGAGAGGGAGGGAGGGAAGAAGGATGGAGGGTGACATAAGAGAAGGCAGACAGGAAGGAAGGAAGTGAAGAAAGGAGGATGGAAAGGAAAGAAAGAAAAAAGGGAAGAAGACAGAATAAAAAGAAGGAAGGAGGGAAGGAGGGAAAGAAGAAAGGGAAAGAAATAAGGAAATTTGTAGAACTCGTTGTGAATGCTATAAGGTTGGACTGAGTGATTTTCTTTGAGCCTTTTGCTGGCTCAGGGCAGAGTAATATTGGTGGAAATGTCTGGAGGGAACAAGATATAAGGGAGGGAAGTCTCTGTGTCCATTTTATTTCAGATTTGAAAGAGAAGCTTGACTGAGTGGGTCCAGTCTATAATGCCATTGGTTTTGTCCCGGAATCCCAGTTTGAATTAATCTGGAAGGTGGCACCTTTCAAGGTGTGCTGGGTGTGTCTCATAAATCCCATCAGAGGCTGCTCTCTGATTAGTGGATCTGCAGTGCTGAGGGTGGGGTTGGATTATAAAGATGCCCAGGGTCCAGTAAAGAGCAGAGTACTCTGGAGTCTGCAGTGGGTGCCTGGCCGTGCTGGGAGGCAGAGAGCCCCTCACAACTGGCCTACTTCTGATCCACATCTCATCCATCAAGATGAGCCTCAGGAACCCACCCTCGTTCCAGCATCTGGCCATGCAAAGCCTACTGAGCAACCCATCCTGGGCCATCTCTGCCATGGAGACTCTGCCGGTACTGATCTTCCCTTCACTCTTCATGGAGGTCTATGCCAGGGCCCACACAGAGGTGCTGAAGGCCCTGGTCCAGGCCTGGCCCTTCCACTGCCTCCCCCTGGGGGACCTGGAAGAGTCTCCAGACCTGGAAACCTTCAAGGCTGTCCTGGATGGGCTCGACCTGCTACTGGCCAAGAAGGAGCGCCCCAGTCGGTGGAAACTGCAAGTGCTCAGTCTGCGGAAGGAGCACCCCAACATCTGGACATGGGGGTACCCTTCGATGGCCCGTATCTCTTCTCCAGACATCCTGACTGACAAGCCAACGGAGAGCCACTGCTCAGGGATGACTAAAGAGCAACCCTTGATGATCACCATGGATCTGACCATCAAAGATGGCACCCAGGATGCTCTGCAAGCCCACCTGCTCCACTGGGCAAGGGAGAGGAGAGAAAGAGTTCAGCTGTGCTCCAGGAAGCTGCAGATTTGGTCTGACTCCATCTCTGAAATCCAGAAGGCTTTGCATGTGGTGAGGCTGGACTCCATCCAGGAACTGGTGGTGAGTGAATTCTGGAATCGAGAGACTATGAAGATCTTTGCCCCTTATCTCAGCCAGATGAAGAACCTTCACCTCCTGAAGCTCTCCAAGATGCGTGCCGACTTCTACACTGCCAGCCAAAAGAACTCTTGGTATTCCTGGAAAATTGGGGCCCATCTGGGCCAGCTGCAGCATCTCCGGGAGCTTCATGTGCACGAAGTCCTCTTCCTTTATGGAAAGCTGCCCGCCATCCTCAGGAGCCTGAGGCCTTTGAAGGCCTTGTCTCTGAGCGCCTGTGCACTGCAGGACGACGACCTGAGGTGTCTGTCCCAGGCTCCCTGCACCAGGCAGCTCCAGCACCTGCAACTGACCAGTTTGTTCATGGATAACTCCAGTCCTGAGTCCCTGCGAGACCTGCTGGAGCATGTGGCCAGCACCCTGGAGACCCTGGCCCTGGAGGACTGTGCCTTCACGGATGCCCATCTCTCGGCCATCCTGCCAGGCCTGAGCCAGTGTTCCCAGCTCCTCGTCTTCAGTGTTTATGGGAACCACATCTCCATGGCTGCCCTGTACAACCTCCTGAGCCTCACTGCCAGGTTGGGCCACTTAAGCCGAGGTCTCTATCCTGCCCCTCTGGAGAGCTACCGCCCTCAGGAGTGGGGGCTAGGGAACATCGACCCTGAGAGACTTGCCCTGGTTCTGGCAAGCTTGGGGCAGGTATTGAGAGACCTGGGGCCAACCCAGAGGGTCCAAATCTGTACTGATTTCTGTCACCACCAGAACAAGTGCCAGTTCTACAGCCTGGGCCCGGATGGTTCCTGGGTGCTCACAGAGGAGGGGCTTCCCAGCCTTTCTGCTCTGTCTGTGTAGTCGGGCTCCTCTCTTCTGGAATCTCTTCTCAGCATCAGAATAAAAGCCAGGACATAAGAGCATTCTCCAGGGCCACAAACCCAAATGTTCAGCGTGGGTGGAAGAGACAGGGCTTATTGAGCAACCTGAGCAACTCCCTTTTTACTTAAGACCCCAGCTCAGTTCTGCAACTTAGCCCTTGACCTAAGCCAGCCACAGACAGTCCTGGGAACCCTGGATGCCAGGATCTCGAAGTATCTGAAATAGCCTTGCACAGACTATCCTGGGAACCAGAGATGCTAGGATGTCAAGGTCTGGTGACCATTCTCTGAACTGGACACTCTGCAGTTTAGCACGCATCCTATTGAAGACTCTCCTGTGCAAGCCGACCAGTGTAAATTACGTCAGCCCCCTAGATCTAACCAACAACCGGTTTCTGGTCCTTTCTCTCTGTGTAGTACGCCAATCATACTATGGAGTTGTTTTATGATTTTCCCGTGGTGTGTAGTGATTTGTTCCCAGATGCTATGATGTAGGCAAAGCCCCTGCCTTCCCTAAAAAGTGTACAACAGGTGCTGTAACCCTGGGCTTGGGGCCTCTCAGCATTGTCGGCTGCTGACTTGTACACAGCGGGAGGGGGGAAAGTTGTTGAGAGGGGGAGGGGAATAGGGAGACCAAGCTTCAGTTTGCAATAAAGACTCCTTTGCTTTTACATTGGTGATGGTCTCTGGTGGTCTTTTGGGTAAGGATTTCCGAATCCAGCTTTACCTCATGATCCTGAGATTTTCAGGTCAACTGTAGCTCTGGAGCCCCAGGTGATTCTGAGTACTTTCGGGGTACATGTGTCCTGTGCACCCACCATCAGAAATCTCAAATGAATTCTGCCTAGAAAGAACTCAAATACAATCTTGTCTTTCTAAATCATTGTAAGCAAACCTCTGACTGTGTACAGTTTTCTATGTCTACCCATCAATTAATTCATTTCCAAAGAAAAGAGAACAGTAAGCAGAAGGATGTCATTTCTCAGAATCCAAAAATCAGAGTACTGCTTCTGCCCAGAATTCTAGCTCCTGAACCACTTAGAAATCTGAGAATCACAGTTCAAAGACAGCCTGGTCAGGAAAGTCCATGAGACTCTTATCTCTAGTGAACCACCAGAAAACCAGAAGTGGAGCTGTGGGTCAATGTGGTAGAGTCCTGGCCTTGAGCAAAAGAACTCATCATTCAAAGTCAAGATCAGTAACAACAACCCAAAGAGATTAAGTCACCCCTCAGGCTCAGGCTGGTGGCTCACACCTGTAATTATAACTAGTCTGGAGATCACAATCTGAGGATCACAGTTCACCTTCAATCTGGGCAAGAGCCTCTTAGACTCTTATCTCCAATTAGCCACCAAAAGCTGGAAGTGGAATCTGTGGGTCATGTGGTAGATTGCCAGCTTTGAATGGAAAGAGCTGGGGGACAGACAGTGCCAGACCATGAGTTCAAATCCCACTAGAGCACACACACACAGACACACACACACACACACAGACACACACACACACACACACACACACACACTGAAAGAACAAAGAAGAGAAAACCAGAAAGCATGAAAAGTAGAAATAATCTTGCCTTCTTAGAGACTGAAAGCATTTTTTTGAATGAATAAATAAAATAACTGAATTAATGAATATGTGTGTCCTGCTATGTGGATGATACTTACAAAGAGCAGTCAAATGCCCTTTTTATCTTCCAAATCTGATGCTGAACCGCAGGGTTGGTGATATCAGCTGGGCCCAGCATGTAGTGAACACAACAGGTTGAGACCTTAGAAAGAGAGAGGGCCTCTGTCCTGTCCTACAAAAGAAACTAGCTGCTGGCGCCTAGTGTGTCACTCCTGTAATCCCAGGCAAAGAGGAGGCTGAGCTCTGAGGTTCATGGTGTTGCTGTTCCCTTCGCTGTTCATGGAGGTCTATGCCAGGGCCCACACAGAGATGCTGAAGGCCCTGGTGCAGGCCTGGCCCTTCTCCTGCCTCCCCCTGGGGGACCTGGCAGAGTCTCCAGACCTGGAAACCTTCAAGGCTGTCCTGAATGGGCTCGTTCTGCTACTGGCCAAGAAGGAGCACCCCAGTCGGTGGAAACTGCAAGTCCTCAACCTGATGAATGAGCACCCCAACATCTGGATAAAAGGCTACCCTTCAATGGCCCGAATCTCTTATCCAGATGTCCTGACTGACAGGCCAACAGAGAGCTGTGGTTCAATGATGACTGTAGAGCAGCCCTTGATTTTACTCATGGACCTGACCATCAAACATGGCACCCAGGATGCTCTCCAAGGCCACCTGCTCCAGTGGGCCAGGGTGAGGGGAGAACAAGTCCAGCTGTGCTCCAGGAAGCTGCAGATTCTGTCTGGCTCCATCTATAAAATCCAGAAGGCTCTGTGTGTGGTGAGACTGGACTCCATCCAGGAGCTGGTGGTGAGTAAATTCCCATGTCAAGAACTTCTGAAAACATTTGCCCCTTACCTGGGTCAGATGAAGAACCTTCACATCCTCACCTTCTCCAAGATGTGTTGCAGCTTCTTCACTTCCAGCTCCAGGAATGGCTGGTGTTCCTGCAAATTTGGGGCACAGCTGGGGCAGCTGCAGCATCTGCAGGAGCTTTATGTACACGATGTCTGCTTCCACTATGAACAGCCGCCCTCCATCTTCAGGACACTGACGTCCTTAAAGACCTTGTCTCTGAGTTCGTGTCTGCTGAGCGAAGGTAACCTGAGGTTCCTGTTCCAGTGTCCCTGCACCAAGCAGCTCAAGCACCTGCGTCTGAGGAGCCTGTCCACGGTCTGCTTCAGTCTTGAGACCCTGCTAGACCTGCTGCAAGGAGTGGCCGGCACCCTGGAGACCCTGGCCCTGGAGGACTTAGCCTTCACGGATGTCCAGCTCTCGGCCATGCTGCCAGCCCTGAGCCAGTGTTCCCAGCTCAGGTTCTTCAGCTTCTATGGAAACCACATCTCCATGGCCACCCTGCAGATCCTCCTGAGCCCTCGGCCCAGATGGGCCATTTGAGATGAGGGCTCTATCCTGCCCCTCTGGAGAGCTACTACCCTCAAAATCAGTGGCCATGGGACATCCACCTGGAGAGATTTGCCCAGGTTCTTGCTGTCTTGGCACAGACTTTGAGGGACATGGGACCAGGCCATAAAGTCCAGATCTGTACCAAATTCAGTCATTACCTGAACAAGTACCGATTCTATACCCTGGAGTCAAATGGCTCCTGGCTGCTCACAGAAGAGCATCTTTCTGGCCTTTCTACTCTGTCTTTGTAGTTGTGCACCTCTCTCCTAGAATTGCTTCCTAGCAGCAGAAATGAACGCCAGGAAGAGCATTCTCCAGGGGGCACAGACCCCCGTGTTCAGTGTGGATGGAAGAGACAGGGCATCTGGTCCTGAGTTTGTCAGTTCAATTGTAACTCTGGAACCCCAGGAGTTTGTGAGTGCTTTGGGGTTCCATGTGTCCTGTGCACACAGCAGCAGGAATCTGGAGTCAATTCTGCCTGGAAAGAACTGGATCATGATTTTGTTTTTCTGAATGGTTGTAAGAAAACCCCTAAGTTGTGGAATAATCCCTTACCATCTATAATTTTCTGTATCGATCAAAAATAAAAACATGAAAAAGCATGAGTAGAAAGATATCATTTTTCAGCACCAAAGAATGAGGAGTGTGCATACCTAGAACCTTAACTCTGCAAGTCGGAGATCTGAGCGTTTCCATACATAGGCAGCCTGGGCACAGATATCTTTGAGACTCTTATCTCTAGTGAACCTCCAAAAGTGGCCAGAAGTGGAGCTGTGGCTCAAGTAGTAGAGTTCTGGCATTGTGAACCAAAGCTCAGAGACAGCACCTAGATGCAAGAACTGGCACAAATACACAAACAAATAAACCCTTACCAGAGGTCTACAATGGGGATTAAAAAGAAATTTGCAAGAAAGGAAGGGAGGGAGGGATATAGGGAGGGGAGGGAGGGAGGGAGGGAAGGAAGGAAGGCTGAAGAAGAATAGGAAGGGATTCAGAGAGGGAAAAAACTCCAGAGAAAAGATTTCCTGCAGGCTTTGTGGATGTTATCAATTCGGATGACTTCTCTCCTTGCATGCTTTGCAGTGGAACCTCTGTGGGAATGTCTGGAGGGATTAAGGAATAAAAGTGGAGGTCATTTTGATAAAGTGTGATTTACAATACAGAGAGAAGCTGGGCTGTGTGGGACAGGTCTTTAAACCTATCCCTTTTTGGTTAAAATCAATATTTGAATTAATCTCAAGTGCAAAAGCCAACCAAGGTGTGTATGGTGTGTCTCAAAAATTCCATCAGAAGCTGCTCTCTCATTGGCAGGTATGCAATGGTGAGGCTGGGGTTGGGCGTGAAGGATTTCTAGGGATCAGAGAACAGAAGAAGAATTCTGGATTGCACAGTGAGTGCCTGGCCCTGTTGGGACTCAGAGAGCCCTGCACACTGGCCCACATCTGGTCCATCAAGATGAGCATTGGAGCCCCACCCTCGCTCCAGCATCTAGCCATGCAGAGTCTGCTGAGCAACCAGGCCCTGGCCATCTTTGCTGTAGACGATCTTCCTCTGCTGCTGTTCCCTTCGCTGTTCATAGAGATCTATGCCTAGGGCCACACAGAGGTTCTTAAGGACCTGGGGCAGGCCTGGCCCTTCCCCTGCCTCCCCCTGAGGGATCTGGCAGAGTCTCCCAACCTGAAGACCTTGAAAGATGTCCTGGATGGGCTGGATCTGCTACTTGCCAAGAAGGAGCTCCCAGGTGATGTAAACTACAAGTTATCAATCTGTGGAGATATGGACATGGGGGCACGCCTCCATGCCCGCATCGCTCCTCCAGATGTTCTGACTGACAGGTGAGCTGTAAATCACTGCTCAGCAAAGACTGCAGAGAAACCCTTGGTGAAAATTATGCATCTGCTCATTGAAGATGGCGCCGAGGATGCTCTCCAAACCGACCTGCTAAACTGGGCCAGGGAGAGGAGAGAATGAGTCCAGCTGTGCTCCAGGAAGCTGCAGATTTGGTCTGACTCCATCTCTGAAATCCAGAAGGCTCTGCATGTGGTGAGGCTGGACTCCATCCAGGAACTGGTGGTGAGTGAATTTTGGCACCCAGGAATTAAGAAAGAACTTGCTCCTTACTTGGGTGGAATGAAGAAACTTCACATCCTCAATTGTCCCAACACGGGTGGTGACTTGGATCCTCACCCTCACAAGGAGTTCCAGTATCCCTGAATGATCAGGGAGCAACTAGGACAGCTGCAGCATCTCCAGGAGCTTCATGTGCATCACATAGTCTTGGTTAATGCAAATATACCCGCCATCATCAGGAGCCTGCTTCCTTTGAAGACCTTGTCTCTGACTTCATGTCTGCTGAAGGTGGTATGCCAAGGTCACAGGACCCCCTCCAAGAAGACCACCAAGAGTCAGACTCTACATCTGTTTTATTTAAATGGGCTGCAGCTCGGGCCTCTTTCTACATTCCGACACAGCGGAGCCCAGGAGGAGAGCCCCGAGCTAAGGAGTTGCAGGTCTTATAAAGGCACACAATCAACGAGGTATTTTGATTACCACCATATGTTGCTTTGCTAGATAGAAACAGGCAACAAGTGGTCAAACTTTAACCTTTCATTTCCCCCCTTGACTTATGGTACTGAGCCACAATCTTGTAGCTCTGGCCCGAAACTAAACTCCAACAGCTCTTGATCTTGAATGAGTATACCAATAACAATCAGTCCATTTTTCTTTTCTTGAGTCGTATGCGGAGTGGTTGGGTAGGATGCTTGGAGACTTCCCATGTTTCCCCATGGTCATCCAGGGCAAAGGGGTCAGCTGGTCTGGTGTGGGAGCAGTGGATCCAAGCAGCAATGCAATCCACCTTAAGAGCAGTAGGTGTAGCCAGTAGCACCATCTAAGTTCCCTTCCACTGTGTTTCCAGAGATCTCAAGTTGTGCCTTCGAACAAACACCCAGTCCCCTGGTTTAAACAAATGGGGGCTAGGAATAGAAGCAGAACCTTATAATGCTCTAAGCTGGGTCTACATACACTTATGCCCCAGCTGTAAATAGTCAAGCTTACACAGAAATTCAGTATCATCCAAATCAGCAAGCAATTCAGTCTGAAGGCTAGGGAAAATGGGTGGAGGCTGTCCATACATTATTTCAAAAGGAGTAAAGCCAAGCCGATAGGGTGAATTTCTTATTCTAAACAAGGCTAAAGGAAGGAGTGATACCCAGTCTGCACCAGTCTCCAAGGCCAATTTAGTTAAGGTCTCTTTTAGAATCCCATTCATACCTGCCCTGAACTTTGGGGTCTATAAGCACAGTGCAATTTCCAATCCATCCACAGTGCCGCGGCTATTCCCTGACTTATTTTTGAGCTGGTCCATTGTCTGACCCGATGGTGGATGGGAAGCCATACCTGGGTAGGATTTTTTCCAGGATCTTCTTAGCCACGATGTTCGCGGTCTCATGCTTTGTTGGGTAAGCTTCAACCCATACTGAAAAGGTGTCTACAAAAACTAGCAAATATTTATATCCAAATTTTCCAGTTTTAATTTCTGTGAAGTCTACTTCCGGTTACACACCGGGCCTATCTCCACGGAGGCGAGCTCTTTTGGAACCGGTTGATTGGGGGCATTGGTGAACTGACAGGCTTTACAATTTTTAACAGTGTCGTCAATGAGTTGATTTCCTTGCCTAATTTTTACTTCTGAGTGTTGGAGCAAGTCCTGTATTCCTCGGGTTCCCATGTGAGAGACCCAATAGATTCTATTAAGAATCCCCTTGCCCAATCTTTTTGGCAAGATAAGTTTTCCCTCACCAGTTTTCCACCAGTCTTTGTTTCCTTCTCTGTCTGGGGGTTTATAGGCCATGGGACTTTTCTTTATCCACTCCAAATCTTCTTGGGAGTACTGAGGCTCAGGAGGCAAAGCTCATGGTCCTGGGTCTACTAGAGTCAGTAATTCCACTCTGGGCTGGAGGGCCACCTCCTTAGCTGCCTTATCGGCCCAGTTACTTCCTTTGGTTACAGAATCAGTTCCCTTTTGATGGCCAGGACAGTGCATAATGGCAATATTTCCTGGTTCCTCTATGGCCCGGATGAGGCTTAAAATTTCTTGTTTGTTTTTAATAGTCTTTCCCTCAGCTGTCAGCAGCCCCCTCTCTTGGTAAATGGCTCCATGAATATGCACACTGGCAAAAGCATACCGACTGTCTGTGTAAATGTTTAGACTCTTCCCTTTTCCCATTTGTAGGGCTTTTGTTAGTGCCACTAGCTCTGCTCTTTGTGCAGACATTCCCTGGGGGAGTGCTTCTACCCACACTATCTCAGTGTCTGTGGTGACTGCTGCGCCCGCGTACCTTTTTACATCTCGAATGAATCTGCTGCTGTCTGTGAACCAGGTATGCTCAGCATGCTATAGTGGATAGTCCAACAATTCTGGCCTCTTTTCCTTGGCCCAGTGTCTCTTTTCAAGCTCAATTTCATGTTCTCTGTCCTTCCTTTCCTGTCTTTGCTCCTCTGTCTCTCTCTAATTGTAATCC
>NW_012284095.1:0-1745 GCF_000151885.1 Dipodomys ordii
AAGGTCACTTGAAGTGTATTCCTTGTAAGTTTAACATTATTTTCACACTAAGAGTTAAAAATCCACTAAAACTGAGTGGAGAATATTGGTATTTTATGACCCCCTAAAACCCATCATTTTTTGCAAGATGCGGACCAAGATGTTTAATACAACCCCTGAAAGAGGTTCCGAGATAGTGGCTAATGGTAGAGTGCCTGCCTAGCATGCATGAAGCCCTGGGTTCAATTCCTCAGTACCATACATATAGAAAAGGCCAGAAGTGGTGCTATATAGCTCAAGTGGTAGAGCACTAGCCTTGAGCACAGAGAGGCTCAGGGACAGTGGCCAGGCCCCAATTTTAAGCCCCAGGGCTGGCCAAAAAAGAAAAAAAAGACTTGAAAGAGCTGGGACCTGGCAGCTTATGCCTGTAACTAGCTACTCAAAAGGCTGAGATCTGAGGACCATGGCTTGAGGCCAGCTGAAACAGGAAGTATGTGAGATGCTTATAACCAATTAACCACCAAAACACCAGAAATGGAGCTGCGGCTCAAGTGTAGAATAGAGTGATAGCCTTGAACAAAAAAAGCTCAAAGACCTGAGCTTGAACCTGAGTTCAAGCTCCAGGACTGGTGGACATGCACGTGCATGCCTACACACACACACACACACACACACACACACACGCAGAACCCTAAATGCAATTTGTAAATAAATGATACTAATTCTTAAAAGGCTACCAATTGTATGACATGCTATAAAAGGAAAATTATATAGCCAACAAAAAAGTTATGTACCCCATAAAAAGATCAGTGGTTGCCACAGGTAGGGTTGGGGAAGGAGGAAGAGGAATAAAGAGGGAAGAATAGAAAGGATTTTTTGTTGTTGTTGATGATCATGGGGCTTGAACTCAGAGCCCTGTCTGGTTTTTTGGTGTTTAATTGGAGATATCTGTCTTACAAACTTTCCTGACTGGGCTGTCTTTGGACTAGTAGCTGGGATTAAAGGTGTAAACCAGTCTCACTGCGAATTATATGTGAGAGCCAAAACCACCTGGCTGCAAAGAATTTTTCTTTTAGGCCAGTGAAACTCTATACAATTCTGCAATGGTGAACATGTCATTACACAATTGTCCAAAGCCAATGAATGTACAACACTAAGTGTGAACCCAAATTTTCACTATAAAGCTCTGGATAGGGAGACCAAGATGGCGACGGGGCAGTAGGGAAACGCCACAGCTCTCTCCAACCAAAAAGAGAGTTTGAGTTCCAACGCTTAATCTCCCCAAGAGACTGACAACAACAAAAAGACGAACACTCAGAGAAAAACCAGAGGTGGAGAATAACAAAAAACGAAAGAGAGGAAAAGAAGAATTTCAGAACAGAGAAGAGTGAAGACCCCTCCACCAATCTTTACTGGCCGCGCGGCAGAGCGCCAAGCCGCCGGCCAGCTGGCCTGGCGGGGGCTGCCAGAGCCCCAGAGACACAGGGGGCCGCTTGCAGATCACCAGGTAACGGTTCGCAGAACAGCAGATCGCCAGGAACAGAGAAACCTACCAGCCGGGATTCTCCATGAGGATCCCACCCCTACCCCTCACTCTCCACCGGAGCGGAGAGGCTCCATCCTGCCAAAGCCGCCCGGCACCAGCAGTGCGACAAAGGAACCTGTCAGCAGACCACCCGCCCAATCGCGATTGCAACGACCTGGCGGGGGCCGCCCAACCCAGCCTGCAACCACCCCAACTGAACTCGGATTGCAACAACAACTGA
>NW_012284096.1:0-1915 GCF_000151885.1 Dipodomys ordii
TCACATCTTTATACTCCAGTCCCATCCTCCCCTCTGTGTATCTACGAATGGGAGAGCAGATTCTGATGGGATTTCTGAGTAACACCCACCACACCTTGGCTGGGTCTAATGGTCTAGATTACTTGAAACAGATTCTACCCAGACTGATAGGATTATAGGTAGGAACCACTGGGCCCAGCTTCCATTTCAAATGTGTAACACACACACACACACATTTCCTGTGCTTATTTTTTATCCCTTTGAGAAATTTCCACAGATATTTCATAGCCTTGAGCCTGCAAATATTCCAAGAACATCAGCCAGCCCAATCTTATAGCATCCACAAACATTTCTCTAGAGAATTATTTCCCTCCCTCCCTCCCTCCCTCCCTCCCTTCCTTCCTTTTTCCTTCATTCTTTCCTTCCTTCCTTCCTTTGTTCCTTCCTTCATTCCTTCATTTGTTAATTCATTCGTTCATTCCTTCCTTCCTTCCTTTCTGAATTTTTTATTATTCATCTCACAACTTGAATTGAGGGCATGGCCAGTGTCCTTGAGCTTCTTTTTCTCAATGCTTTTGCTCCAACATTTGAACCACAACAGTACTTTCCTCTTTTTTCTGTGGAGTTTATTGAAGATAGGAATCTAAGTCATGGCAGAGATATGGCTGTTTATCAGAAAACCAGAGGAATACAGTGAGAAATGTCAAGGCAGAGTTCCTAAAAAGGTGGATATCATGGCAGGATTACCAAACACTTCTCAGTCCTCATTCTCAATGTTAATAGACTTAACTCTTTAATTCAATGACATAGATTCACTAGTAGGATAAAAGCGCAAGATCTACCCATGTGCAAGACACATCTTGCCAAGAAAAACAAACATTTTGAATGTGAAAGACTGGAATAAATCTTTTCAAGAAAATTGCTCCCATATACTGGGTGGAGTAGCAATAATCATATCAGAAAAATAGATTTCAATTTAAAATTAGAAGAGACAAAGGGCATTACAAACTAATAAAGGGATCTCTTCTAGAAGTTTCCAACAATTCTAAATATCTATTCACCAATACCAGAGCACCCAACTTCATCAAACTAAAACTACAGGACCTAAAAAAACACATAGAATCAAAAATAGTAATTGTTTGTGATTTTAACACACCACTGTTGCACTGGATAAATGAACCCATAAAGTGTAACAGAAAAACCTCAGAACTAAATCCCCAAAATATCTGCATTGACTGACTAGACTTCACAGACATCTACATAATATTTGTCCAGGCATCATCAGAATACATATTTTTCTGAGAAGCACATGTAATATTTTCCAAAACAAATAACATGTACGTCTGTAGAGAAAGTCTGCACAAGTTCTGAAATATTAAAAATTTTCCCAGCATTCTGTCAGACCACAGACTGTATTACTATAGTTCAATATAAACAGTCATCGTGGGCTGGGAATGTGGCTCAGTGGCAGAACACTTACCTTGCATGCATGAGGCCCTGGGTTCCATTCCTCAGCACCACATAAGCAGAAAAAAGACATAAGTAGCTCTGTGGCTCAAGTGGTAGGGTGCTAGCCTTGAGCTGAAGAGGTGAGGAACGGCGCCCAGGCCCAGAGTTCACCCCACCATTATTGACCAAACACACACACACACACACACACACACACACACACACACAGACACTCACACACCAACCAGTCATCATAAAATCTCTATAACTCATGGAGACTGAATAATATATTGTTGCAGAAGAAGTGGTTCATTGAAAAGATCAGAATGGAAGTAGAAACACAGGATGGAAGAAAGACAACCTGTGCCACAAATAGTGCTGGCAGTATTGGCTATCCACATGCAGAAAACTGAAGTTAGATCCTTCCATAACACATCACACAAGAGTCAGTTCCCATTAGATCAAGACGTCAATGGAACACCAGACC
>NW_012284097.1:0-1150 GCF_000151885.1 Dipodomys ordii
TCACATCTTTATACTCCAGTCCCATCCTCCCCTCTGTGTATCTACGAATGCGTGAGAGCAGATTCTGATGGGATTTCTGAGTAACACCCACCACACCTTGGCTGGGTCTAATGGTCTAGATTACTTGAAACAGATTCTACCCAGACTGATAGGATTATAGGTAGGAACCACTGGGCCCAGCTTCCATTTCAAATGTGTAACACACACACACACACATTTCCTGTGCTTATTTTTTATCCCTTTGAGAAATTTCCACAGATATTTCATAGCCTTGAGCCTGCAAATATTCCAAGAACATCAGCCAGCCCAATCTTATAGCATCCACAAACATTTCTCTAGAGAATTATTTCCCTCCCTCCCTCCCTCCCTCCCTCCCTTCCTTCCTTTTTCCTTCATTCTTTCCTTCCTTCCTTCCTTTGTTCCTTCCTTCATTCCTTCATTTGTTAATTCATTCGTTCGTTCCTTCCTTCCTTCCTTTCTGACTTTTTTATTATTCATCTCACAACTTGAATTGAGGGCATGGCCAGTGTCCTTGAGCTTCTTTTTCTCAATGCTTTTGCTCCAACATTTGAACCACAACAGTACTTTCCTCTTTTTTCTGTGGAGTTTATTGAAGATAGGAATCTAAGTCATGGCAGAGATATGGCTGTTTATCAGAAAACCAGAGGAATACAGTGAGAAATGTCAAGGCAGAGTCCCTAAAAAGGTGGATATCATGGCAGGATTACCAAACACTTCTCAGTCCTCATTCTCAATGTTAATAGACTTAACTCTTTAATTCAATGACATAGATTCACTAGTAGGATAAAAGCGCAAGATCTACCCATGTGCAAGACACATCTTGCCAAGAAAAACAAACACTTTGAATGTGAAAGACTGGAATAAATCTTTTCAAGAAAATTGCTCCCATATACTGGGTGGAGTAGCAATAATAATATCAGAAAAATAGATTTCAATTTAAAATTAGAAAAGACAAAGGGCATTACAAACTAATAAAGGGATCTCTTCTAGAAGTTTCTAACAATTCTAAATATCTATTCACCAATACCAGAGCACCCAACTTCATCAAACTAAAACTACAGGACCTAAAAAACCCATAGAATCAAAAATAGTAATTGTTGGTGATTTTAACACACCACTGTTGCACTGG
>NW_012284098.1:0-915 GCF_000151885.1 Dipodomys ordii
TCCCTGAGCATGCATGTAACACATCAGGCTGCTGTCTGGGAAATCTGCTATCTGGAGCACTCTGCACTATTATGAAGCATTGACAGTTGGTTCTAAGATCAGTCTGTCACTCTGGTAATTGTTGAGAACTTTCCCACAGTACCTCCTCATTGATCTTCCTGGCAGAATTAACCACAGAGGCTCTGGAAGGAAGTCTTGACAGGACTTTTGTCCTAAAGAAAATTAGGTTCCTTGTGGATTTGAGAGAAGTTTATCTGAGGGCAACATAACCACTATTTGAACAGTCCTCAACATGTCTTTTGTATTTTGCGTATACCTGACCTTCTGTATCTTGTACTTGGATCATAGTCAGAAAGAGAAAGACTTGAATGAGACTTTTACTTCTCCAACAACCACAATGGCATGGGGAATGGAGGTAGCTTTTGTAACCTTTGTAGCATGTACAATTCAATGGGGAAAGGATGTAGCCTGTTGTAGTTCCTATGGCCAAGAAATGCATCGTGGCCTCAGTAGGTGAAGATGTCTTGACATAGTGTGTTCTTTAAGTACATAGCACATGGTGTAGCACTTGGAAAATGGATTTTTGCTGAGTGAGTGTTAAAGTGGGAGGAAGGTGCTTGAGAAGTCACTAGTCCATTATGGAAACAGGCAGAAAAAGGGACATCACTTACTCGAGTTCTCACAGGAGGAATGCAGACATGAACGCAGTGCTCTTCAAGTCATCTGTGTTCTGCTGCAAAGACTTTCCCTCGTGAGTCAAATTTTCATGCTGCAATTTTGGTAGCCAGTACTTAATTACACCATTTGGTGCTGGAACCTCCCCACCCAACACACACACACAAACACACACACAAACACACACACACACACACACAACCCTACCTTTTGTGTGTGTGTGTGTGAGTGTGTCTGTGA
>NW_012284099.1:0-1466 GCF_000151885.1 Dipodomys ordii
CCACATCTCATCCATCAAGATGAGCCTCAGGAACCCACCCTCCTTCCAGCATCTGGCCATTGAGAGCCTGCTGAGCAACCAGGCCCTGGCCATCGCTGCCCTGGAGGATCTACCACTTTTGCTGTTCCCTTCACTGTTCGTGGAGGTCTATGCCAGGGCCCACACAGAGGTGCTGAAGGCCCTGTTCCAGGCCTGGCCCTTCCACTGCCTCCCCCTGGGGGACCTGGAAGAGTCTCCAGACCTGGAAACCTTCAAGGCTGTCCTGGATGGGCTCGACCTGCTACTGGCCAAGAAGGAGTGCCCCAGTCGGTGGAAACTGCAAGTGCTCAGTCTGCGGAAGGAGCACCCCAACATCTGGACATGGGGGTACCCTCCGATGGCCCGTATCTCTTCTCCAGACATCCTGACTGACAAGCCAACAGAGAGCCACTGCTCAGGGATGACTAAAGAGCAGCCCTTGATGATCACCATGGATCTGACCATCAAAGATGGCACCCAGGATGCTCTCCAAGCCCACCTGCTCCACTGGGCCAGGGAGAGGAGAGAAAGAGTTCAGCTGTGCTCCAGGAAGCTGCAGATTTGGTCTGACTCCATCTCTGAAATCCAGAAGGCTCTGCATGTGGTGAGGCTGGACTCCATCCAGGAACTGGTGTTGAGTGAATTCTGGAATCGAGAGACTATGAAGATCTTTGCCCCTTATCTCAGCCAGATGAAGAACCTTCACCTCCTGAAGCTCTCCAAGATGCGTGCCGACTTCTACACTGCCAGCCAAAAGAATTCTTGGTATTCCTGGAAAATTGGGGCCCATCTGGGCCAGCTGCAGCATCTCCGGGAGCTTCATGTGCACGAAGTCCTCTTCCTTTATGGAAAGCTGCCCGCCATCCTCAGGAGCCTGAGGCCTTTGAAGGCCTTGTCTCTGAGCGCCTGTGCACTGCAGGATGACGACCTGAGGTGTCTGTCCCAGGCTCCCTGCACCAGGCAGCTCCAGCACCTGCAACTGACCAGTTTGTTCATGGATAACTCCAGTCCTGAGTCCCTGCGAGACCTGCTGGAGCATGTGGCCAGCACTCTAGAGACCCTGACCCTGGAGGACTGTGCCTTCATGGATGCTCATCTCTCGGCCATCCTGCCAGGCCTGAGCCAGTGCTCCCAGCTCCGCGTCTTCAGTGTTTATGGGAACCACATCTCCATGGCTGCCCTGTACAACATCCTGAGCCTCACTGCCAGGTTGGGCCACTTAAGCCGAGGTCTCTATCCTGCCCCTCTGGAGAGCTACCGCCCTCAGGAGTGGGGGCTAGGGAACATCGACCCTGAGAGACTTGCCCTGGTTCTGGCAAGCTTGGGGCAGGTATTGAGAGACCTGGGGCCAACCCAGAGGGTCCAAATCTGTACTGATTTCTGTCACCACCAGAACAAGTGCCAGTTCTACAGCCTGGGCCCGGATGGTTCCTGGGTGCTCACAGAAG
>NW_012284100.1:0-1410 GCF_000151885.1 Dipodomys ordii
GAACCCACCCTCCTTCCAGCATCTGGCCATTCAGAGCCTGCTGAGCAACCAGGCCCTGGCCATCTCTGCCCTGGAGGATCTACCACTTTTGCTGTTCCCTTCACTGTTCGTGGAGGTCTATGCCAGGGCCCACACAGAGGTGCTGAAGGCCCTGGTCCAGGCCTGGCCCTTCCACTGCCTCCCCCTGGGGGACCTGGCAGAGTCTCCAGACCTGGAAACCTTCAAGGCTGTCCTGGATGGGCTCGACCTGCTACTGGCCAAGAAGGAGCGCCCCAGTCGGTGGAAACTGCAAGTGCTCAGTCTGCGGAAGGAGCACCCCAACATCTGGACATGGGGGTACCCTTCGATGGCCCGTATCTCTTCTCCAGACATCCTGACTGACAAGCCAACAGAGAGACACTGCTCAGGGATGACTAAAGAGCAGCCCTTGATGATCACCATGGATCTGACCATCAAAGATGGCACCCAGGATGCTCTGCAAGCCCACATGCTCCAGTGGGCCAGGGAGAGGAGAGAAAGAGTTCAGCTGTGCTCCAGGAAGCTGCAGATTTGGTCTGACTCCATCTCTGAAATCCAGAAGGCTCTGCATGTGGTGAGGCTGGACTCCATCCAGGAACTGGTGGTGAGTGAATTCTGGAATCGAGAAACTATGAAGATCTTTGCCCCTTATCTCAGCCAGATGAAGAACCTTCACCTCCTGAAGCTCTCCAAGATGCGTGCCGACTTCTACACTGCCAGCCAAAAGAACTCTTGGTATTCCTGGAAAATTGGGGCCCATCTGAGCCAGCTGCAGCATCTCCAGGAGCTTCATGTGCACGAAGTCCTCTTCCTTTATGGAAAGCTGCCCGCCATCCTCAGGAGCCTGAAGCCTTTGAAGGCCTTGTCTCTGAGCGCCTGTGCACTGCAGGACGATGACCTGAGGTGTCTGTCCCAGGCTCCCTGCACCAGGCAGCTCCAGCACCTGCAACTGACCAGTTTGTTCATGGATAACTCCAGTCCTGAGTCCCTGCGAGACCTGCTGGAGCATGTGGCCAGCACCCTGGAGACCCTGGCCCTGGAGGACTGTGCCTTCACGGATGCCCATCTCTCGGCCATCCTGCCAGGCCTGAGCCAGTGCTCCCAGCTCCGCGTCTTCAGTGTTTATGGGAACCACATCTCCATGGCTGCCCTGTACAACCTCCTGAGCCTCACTGCCAGGTTGGGCCACTTAAGCCGAGGCCTCTATCCTGCCCCTCTGGAGAGCTACCGCCCTCACGAGTGGGGGCTAGGGAACATCGACCCTGAGAGACTTGCCCTGGTTCTGGCAAGCTTGGGGCAGGTATTGAGAGACCTGGGGCCAACCCAGAGGGTCCAAATCTGTACTGATTTCTGTCACCACCAGAACAAGTGCCAGTTCTACAGCCTGGGCCC
>NW_012284101.1:0-1719 GCF_000151885.1 Dipodomys ordii
ATACAGTGAAAACAGGGAGGAGAACAAAAAAAACATAGTACATTATAAATACGTTAAAAACAATAGCAAGAAAGGAAAAATCACTGTGTCCCTATCTTGGTGGTCCTTTTGCTTAACATCATCTTCTATGGTCATATGTACATAGTTTTTCACCTTTCCTGCTTGTCCTAGACATATACTAGTTATTTTAAATAAGGGAAACCATAGGATCTATGTGTCTTGGGGCCTGGCTTACATCACTTAAAAAATATTTTCCAAGTCTTTCCATTTCCTAACAAATGGGGTGATGTCATTCTTTCTGATGGAGGCATAGAATTCCATTCTCTCTCTCTTTCTCTCTCTGCCCCCTCTCTATATATCATATTTTCTTGATCCATTCATCTACTGAGGGGCATCTGGGTTGGTTTCATATTTTAGCTTTGTAAATAATGCTGCAATAAATATACTTGTGCTGGTTTGCTGGTTAATTTTTAAGATGAGGGTTCGTGAATGTTTCTGCCCTTGCTAGCCTTTTTTCTTTTCTTTTCTTTTTTTTTGTCGGTCGTGTGGCTTGAACTCTGGGCCTGAGTGCTGTCCCTCAGCTCTTCAGGTCAAGGCTAACACTCTACCACTTGAGCTACAGTGCCACTTCCGTTTTTCTGGTGGTTTATTGGAAATAAGTTTCACAGACTTTCCTGCCTGGGCTGGTTTTGAACTGTGATCCTCAGATCTCAGCCTCCTGAGTAGCTAGGATTACAAACGTGAGCCACTGGCGCCCAGCTTCCTTGCTAGCCTTAAACTGTGTCCTCCTGCTCTCAGTCACCTGAGTTGCTAGAATTATATGCACTTGGCTTATAATTTTTTTAATTTGGTTATATTGAGGATTAAACTTGGTGCTTTGCCCTTGCTAAGTAGGAGCTTAGCACTTACTCCATGCCTCTAGCCTTATTTTGGATTGGTTATTCTCAAGGTAGGATCTCATTTTATGCCTGCAATATGATTTTGTTGCTTCCTTTTGTCACTGGGAAAGATAAACATATGCCATTGTGCTTCTCCCATAGCTGAGATATCAAGCATGCCCCACTGCTTCAAGTTATTGGTTGATATGAAGTCTCTCAAACTTCTTGTTTTGGTTTTTTGACTAAGGCTGACTCTGATCCTTCACTCTTTACCTCCTCCGTAGCTAGGATTACATGCCTGAATCACCATGCCTGGATTTACTTTTAAAGTAAGGGAAAGTATAATAACCTGAAAGCAGAATAACCTGAAGGACTTCAATAGGAAAGTAGAGAAAGTAAATCACACGTGCCATGTGGCACTGTCGCTGCTATGCATGGAAAGTAGGGCCAGTTCACTATCAGATGCAAGTAATAAATTGAGCCAGGCAGGCTTAAATGAGTAAGAAGACACACTAGCTCTAGTTGGCTTCAGGTATGGTATGATCTGGAGGTTTGTGGGACTGTCAGGGCATGGGCTTTTTCTCTCTGAGTTCTCTTGGTTCTGCCTTTATCTTAGACTGAGCACTCTGTACTCCTCTCATCCATTCTCACCTTGGTGGTAAAATATGATAACGCTTTCTGATATTATATCCATATGCAGAACCTATAGGAGAGAATCTGTCTCTGTGGCCTCTGTAGAAAAGACAAGAAATGTCTTTTCCTATTATCTTAGCATGATCTGTTTAAATCTTATTGGTCCACTTTGGATCTGATGTGTTTATTTATGATAGGATTCATTCAC
>NW_012284102.1:0-1942 GCF_000151885.1 Dipodomys ordii
ACAGCAGCATCGATGGACGTTCTGATCAAACAGCGGCTCGGCTTACACGGACATTCTAATGAGGGATGCTCAGAGATTCGGATCTGCTCAAGATACTTATATTTAATCATCACAGATTTTTGATATAGGTATTCATATTCACAGTTCCAGCATTTCTGGTATCCTCAGTGAGAGGTCCCTCTTTCTTCGAAGAAGCGAAACTAACTTCTCGCCATGCACTACGTGCAGTTAGTCTCCCCATTAAAGTATTGAGTTTTCATAGTGGCATCGGTACCCCCTTTCAGGTCCCCGCAATTCTATTTGATTGTTCTGTATCCTCACAGCCCTCAGCTGCCCCTCCACCTCCCTCAACTCCCCCTCCCAGCGAAGTTGTGTTTTCTACATCTCTTTGTTACAATGGGTCAACCTGTATCCTTATTTAAGCATTTTATTATTTCCTTTCCCTCCTCAAATTACAAAAATGTATTTATAAGATGCAGGGCACTGGAATCAAATACAGTGAAAACAGGGAGGAGAACAAAAAAAACATAGTACATTATAAATACGTTAAAAACAATAGCAAGAAAGGAAAAATCACTGTGTCCCTATCTTGGTGGTCCTTTTGCTTAACATCATCTTATATGGTCATATGTACATAGCTTTTCAACTTTCCTGCTTGTCCTAGACATATACTAGTTATTTTAAATAAAGGAAACCATAGGATCTATGTGTCTTGGGGCCTGGCTTACTTCACTTAAAAAATATTTTCCAAGTCTTTCCATTTCCTAACAAATGGGGTGATGTCATTCTTTCTGATGGAGGCATAGAATTCCATTCTCTCTCTCTCTCTCTCTCTCTCTCTGCCCCCCTCTCTATATATCATATTTTCTTGATCCATTCATCTACTGAGGGGCATCTGGGTTGGTTTCATATTTTAGCTTTGTAAATAATGCTGCAATAAATATACTTGTGCTGGTTTTCTGGTAAATTTTTAAGATGAGGGTTCGTGAATGTTTCTGCCCTTGCTAGCCTTTTTTCTTTTCTTTTCTTTTTTTTTTTGTCGGTCGTGGGGCTTGAACTCTGGGCCTGAGTGCTGTCCCTCAGTTCTTCAGGTCAAGGCTCACACTCTACCACTTGAGCTACAGTGCCACTTCCGTTTTTCTGGTGGTTTATTGGAAATAAGTTTCATGGACTTTCCTGCCTGGGCTGGTTTTGAACTGTGATCCTCAGATCTCAGCCTCCTGAGTAGCTAGGATTACAAACGTGAGCCACTGCCGCCCAGCTTCCTTGCTAGCCTTAAACTGTGTCCTCCTGCTCTCAGTCACCTGAGTTGCTAGAATTATATGCACTTGGCTTATAATTTTTTTTTAATTTGGTTATATTGAGGATTAAACTTGGGGCTTTGCCCTTGCTAAGTAGGAGCTTAACACTTACTCCATGCCTCTAGCCTTATTTTGGATTGGTTATTCTCAAGGTAGGATCTCATTTTATGCCTGCAATGTGATTTTGTTGCTTCCTTTTGTCACTGGGAAAGATAAACATATGCCATTGTGCTTCTCCCATAGCTGAGATATCAAGCATGCCCCACTGCTTCAAGTTATTGGTTGATATGAAGTCTCTCAAACTTCTTGTTTTGGTTTTTTGACTAAGGCTGACTCTGATCCTTCACTCTTTACCTCCTCCGTAGCTAGGATTACATGCCTGAATCACCATGCCTGGATTTACTTTTAAAGTAAGGGAAAGTATAATAACCTGAAAGCAGAATAACCTGAAGGACTTCAATAGGAAAGTAGAGAAAGTAAATAACACGTGCCATGTGGCACTGTCGCTGCTATGCATGGAAAGTAGGGCCAGTTCACTATCAGATGCAAGTAATAAATTGAGCCAGGCAGGCTTAAATGATTAAGAAGACACACTAGCTCTAGTTGGCTTCAGGTATGGTATGATCTGGAGGTTTGTGGGA
>NW_012284103.1:0-1486 GCF_000151885.1 Dipodomys ordii
TTCTGCCCTTGCTAGCCTTTTTTCTGGCTTGAACTCTGGGCCTGAGTGCTGTCCCTCAGCTCTTCAGGTCAAGGCTAACACTCTACCACTTGAGCTACAGTGCCACTTCCGTTTTTCTGGTGGTTTATTGGAAATAAGTTTCACGGACTTTCCTGCCTGGGCTGGTTTTGAACTGTGATCCTCAGATCTCAGCCTCCTGAGTAGCTAGGATTACAAACGTGAGCCACTGGCGCCCAGCTTCCTTGCTAGCCTTAAACTGTGTCCTCCTGCTCTCAGTCACCTGAGTTGCTAGAATTATATGCACTTGGCTTATAATTTTTTTTTAATTTGGTTATATTGAGGATTAAACTTGGGGCTTTGCCCTTGCTAAGTAGGAGCTTAATACTTACTCCATGCCTCTAGCCTTATTTTGGATTGGTTATTCTCAAGGTAGGATCTCATTTTATGCCTGCGATGTGATTTTGTTGCTTCCTTTTGTCACTGGGAAAGATAAACATATGCCATTGTGCTTCTCCCATAGCTGAGATATCAAGCATGCCCCACTGCTTCAAGCTATTGGTTGATATGAAGTCACTCAAACTTCTTGTTTTGGTTTTTTGACTAAGGCTGACTCTGATCCTTCACTCTTTACCTCCTCTGTAGCTAGGATTACATGCCTGAATCACCATGCTTGGATTTACTTTTAAAGTAAGGGAAAGTATAATAACCTGAAAGCAGAATAACCTGAAGGACTTCAATAGGAAAGTAGAGAAAGTAAATCACACGTGCCATGTGGCACTGTCGCTGCTATGCATGGAAAGTAGGGCCAGTTCACTATCAGATGCAAGTAATAAATTGAGCCAGGCAGGCTTAAATGAGTAAGAAGACACACTAGCTCTAGTTGGCTTCAGGTATGGTATGATCTGGAGGTTTGTGGGACTGTCAGGGCATGGGCTTTTTCTCTCTGAGTTCTCTTGGTTCTGCCTTTATCTTAGACTGAGCACTCTGTACTCCTCTCATCCATTCTCACCTTGGTGGTAAAATATGATAACGCTTTCTGATATTATATCCATATGCAGAACCTATAGGAGAGAATCTGTCTCTGTGGCCTCTGTAGAAAAGACAAGAAATGTCTTTTCCTATTATCTTAGCATGATCTGTTTAAATCTTATTGGTCCACTTTGGATCTGATGTGTTTATTATGATAGGATTCATTCACAATCACACTAGTCAGGAAGATGGGCTGTGCTGGGTGACTTATCCTACCTTAGAGCTAGGGATGGGTTTGGGCCACCCCGGTCATATGGAAAGAGCATTTACACAGAGAGGCTGGCTACTCCTGGTTGTGGGGGTGGGAAAGATAGTTGAGAAGAGGCTGACAGATGTCCATGCCAGATCCCTGCCAATATCGTGGGGACTAGACTTGACCCTCAAAAGGCCACCCCTTTGCCATTCTAGCCCTGTCTTGTGAGCACTGACCCTGCATCCTGTAGATCAGCACTCTCTG
>NW_012284104.1:0-19819 GCF_000151885.1 Dipodomys ordii
GGGAGGGAGGGGATGGTAGGGGGAAAACAATGGAGGGGCTAATAATGTTCAAGAGGAAGTGTACTCATTACCTCACTCATGTAACTGTAACCCTCTGTATAGTATCTTTACAATAAAAAATTAAAAAAAAAGCTCTGGATAATAACATGTTAAGTACTGTAGTTAATAATGTAGTGAGATAAGAATCTCACAGACACCCAGTGTTAGTGGCTGAAGCCTGTAATCTTAGCTACTCAGGAGGCTGAGATCTGAGGATCAGGGTTCAAAGCCTGCCAGAGCAGGAAAGTCAGTGAGTCTCTTCAGTTGATCACAGCAAAGGCCAGAAGTGGCTTTCATCAATGTTAGCATGCATGCTTTCATGAGTGTGTGTGGGAGGAGGGGTAGAGGAATACAAAACATTTAAGTACCTTCTCCATTTGGTTGGGAACGTAAAATTGCTCTAAAAAATAAAGGGTACTAAAACCAAACAAGAAATAGCAAAATGTACACATGTTCCTCCTCGTGAGGCTTACAGCCCAATCGGAAAGCCCAATGTCAAGTGTTACACAGCAGCCATTAATGGTGTGCCCTTGAATAAGCAAGCCAATGTTAAAAGTACACATAGCAGGGTGTGCTGGCTCATGCCTGTAATCCTAACTACTCAGGAACCTCTGGTTGAAGGATCTTGGTTTGAACCTGGTCTAGACAAGAAAGTCCAAGTGACTCTTATCTCCAAATAAGCATACATACACACACTCACACACACACACACACACACACACACACACGTGCAAGCATGCCAGCAATGGAGCTGTGGCTCAAGTAATAGAGTGCTAGCTGTAAGTGCGTGCATGCACATACACACATACACAGACACACACACACAAAACGTAAGAAGTGGGGTAGGGGAGATTTTCTTTTGTTCAAGGAGATCAGGTTTCTCCAGGAATGTGTCAGTTGAGCTTGGTGAGCCCCAAGAGAGGAGGAGGACTCACTGGAGATCCAGAAGACACATGTTTTTTCAGGCTTGCTTTGGGCTAAGCAGATCTCTGTTTCCAGCCTGGAAATCACACCATTACACTCCTCCTTACTTAGTAGATAATGAAATGGGGGCTAAAGATTTCTGATGATTAGGTGGGAAACTGGAGACACAGTCTGTGAATAAGCAGTTTGTTAAACAATATTAAAAACAAGCCACACACTGTGACTCATGCCTGTCATCATAGCGACTCAGGAGGCTGAGATCTGAGGATTGTGGTTCAAAGTCAGTCTGGGCAAAAAACCTTATCTTCCATTAACCAGTTAAATAACAACAGCAATGAAAAGCCAGACATGGAGGTGTGGCTAAAGTTGTTGAGTGGAAAACTAAGCAAGACAGCAAGCCCTAGTACCAGCACACACATACACACACAATCAATCAATCAATCATTAATTAACAAAATACGTTAAAAACATGTTGACCCATATACAAGTGCCTCTAGCCTGGTGGATCCACTCTTCTTTCACAACCCCTTGGCTCAAGGCTTTGGCCTCATTAGCTTGAGGTCCCATGATGAAAGGCACCCGGTTGGTTCAGCATGCACCAGTCAGCGCCCAACAACCCAACTCCTACACTTTTTCACAGCTCCTCCCAGTAGGGGAGCAGGGGCAAAGCGGGATGTACCATTGCGGCTCAGGAGGGGGGAGACCTAACGTTGGATGTCAGGGTTGCCCCCGGGTAGACTGAAACCCTTCATGAAAAGATGGAGGTCAACATCTACAGGTGTGTGCTAGGAAGTCTGTAAGAGGGTGTTGCAGGCCTGGTGGCTCCACTGTGCCCGACATTGGTGTTGGAGGCGGAGATAACCCCCCACGGTGGTGACTTAGTGCTAGCATTGGGCTCCCTGGCCGAATGGCGGAAGTGCAGCGCAGTTGGAGCTGGGCCAACGCCTCGGCCACTCCTGCTCTTGGAGCTGCTGCCGCATGCATGGGCATGGGCACGGAGCCTGGAGCGGGCTGCACAAAGGGGCCAGCAGGAGGGGTGGGGCTGACTGTCCCCTGTGAGGCAAGGAGAAGTGGCTTCTGCAAGCAGTGGCGCTGGTACTGGCGGCCCTGATCTTCCTGCCCAACATGGGGCTATGTGGGCTCTGTACCAAGCGGCAGCTTGACAGCATCCCAGGGAGGTCGGGAGCAGCGGCGGTCCCCGTGGTTGGACAGGTGAGTGCCTTAGGTGTGGTGGGGCTAGGGATGCTCCCGCCCCCCCTCCCCCCTTCTCTGGTTTTACTTCAGACATTCAGCTACTTCTCTCTCCTCGACCACCTGTCAGTGTCCTCAGAGGCAGCCCCTGAAGAGTCTGCCCTTCTTTCCATTCCCACCCCCCCAGATGTGGCAAATTGAGGCTCCGAGGACAGGGATTTGTCCACTCAGCAGAGTCAGAATTAGAACCCAGGGCCCTTAGTGCCCATTATGGAGTCTTATTTCTATTTTCCATACTTTACAGTTTGTCCGCCTTTCCGTTGCCCTCTCCTGTGGTCACACCTGGTCCAGCGTTCTCTTTCTGGGTAGTACCCTCTTTGCACATGCCGGTATCCCCAGGGTGTGAGGCTTTCTGTAGGACCGGTTCCCCCATCACTTCTGCTCCCCTCCCTCACCCCCACCTGGTGATCCTGCTGTTTTTACTCAGGTCAGTCCCTTTCACGTTTTCCCATTTGCACAGGGACCTGTGGAACTCCCTGCCCCTTTTCCCTATTCTTTCGCTGTCCTATTTTTGTGTCAGGTCCTGTGAAATTCCTTGGGGAGTGAGTGCAAAGATCCTCTTGGAGCTTCCGGTCCCTTGGATGGGGTGAAAAGTGAATTTCTGGTTCTTGAGGAACATGCCACCTTTGACCCTCCCGGAGTATAGAGGTGTCCTGGTGGAGGGATCCCCCAAAATGTCCCAGAGTGCTGTCCCCTGAGAGCAGAATCCCACATACCTTCCTTCTCTACTTCTTTCTGATAGGATGAGATATATCTTGTACCCCAAACTGTGATAATAATTGTTTTTGCCTCTTTGAAACTCACTCATGTCTCACGTGTGTGTACATGCATATGGACTAAATTGGCATTTTTCTTCATGTGCATGTGTGTGCATGCTCAGATCGTGGCTCTTGAACTCAGGCCCTGGGTGCTGTCCTTTACTTGTTTTTCACTCATGGCTGGTACTCTACCACCTAATCCACAGCTCCACTTCTGGCTTTTTGGTGGTTCATTAGAGATAAGAGTCTTACAGACTTTCCTGGGTGGGCTGGCTTAAAACCAGGATTCTTAGATCTCAGCCTCCTAAGTAGCTAGGATTACAGGTGTGAGTTTCCAGCTCCTGGCTTGGATTAACATTTTCCTGCTCAATCACATCACTCTACCTCTCTCATCTCCTGGCAAATCTATGCATGCTTGAATTGCTTTGTATATTGGGACATTTCAGATTTGCTTAGGGGATTTTTGTGGTCCATGGGAAGTGGGTAATATTCATATCAGGGTCAGAATTGACTGTTGGCTGCCCTCAAGGGAAGAGGCTGACTTTTTGAGGTTGATGGGTTTTCCTTTCTCCTCAGTGTCAGGCTGCTGCCTGGCCATTCTGGTATCTTGAGCACAGACAGTTCTTTGCCACAAGGTGGATCAATTGGAGCTTACCAATTACTCTAGTTAATTGTTGCAAACCATCCAAGAGGAGTTGGCTTGATCTTTATGGTACATCTTAACTGTTCAGAAACTGAGGAAAGTTAGCAATGGCCTTTCCTAAACCCTGAGTTCAAACCCTGATAGCCAGCCTAGCCTTTTCCCCCTTAAATTCTGTGTCTTGTATGTTTTTCTTTCTTGAAATTTCCTTCAATTCCTATCCTGTACCAGTATCAGGGTGAAGAGGCCAGAGCTGTGTTAGGCTTTTTCATTAACTTGCTGTATGTGCTTATCATCCACCAACTCCATCTTTTGGTTCAGTTGCCAGCATTCTGTGATGTGATTAGTAAGTGCACACAGAGCTACTGCTTTTTCCTGGGCTTTTGTCTTTGACATCCTCCCTAGGTTCAGGGGTTCTATATTGGCAAAGCCCCAGGCAAAGGGGGTGTCCTGCCCAAGTGCACGTCTCCTGTGGAATAGCTGTGACCAGATCTAAAAGAGCTCTTGACAGGCTGCCTTTGCCTAAAGAAAGTTGTCATATTTCAGTTAAGGCAGGTGCCAAAGAAGTTCTGATTTTCATTTCCTATATACCTAGATGTGTAGAGAGGAGGTCAAGGTTAACTGCTAGTTTGGCCTGAGCTTTCAAAGAAAATTACTCACATGTACAAGAAGGTCTTGATTGAATAAAGCAGACTTTGGGGCAGAAAGAGTGGAGAGCAACAGCTGGATGGATGTTCCTTGGAATTCTGACCTGCAGTGTGTGGATAGCTCATGGGGCAGTTTTAATTCTTGTTTAATTTCTTTTTCTCTGGAATAGCATAAAGAGGAGGAGGACGAAGTGGTGAATGGGATTGGTGTTTCAAGTCTTGTCAACTGGTTGTTCTTCCTTTACAGAAAATTTTTCCTTCCTGGGTGCAACAAAGAGCTCTTTTGCAATGATAGGCTTTTCTAGGTGCTATAGGATGCAGCATTCAGCTGCTGCCTTTCAGGAAGATCCTGCCAATTTCCACACAGCCCTTTCGTGTTCTATTCTCTTTGTAGAGGCAGAGCCCTCGGCTTGGCCTTCCCAGTTAGTTCCTTGTTTGAATGGCAGCTGGCCTCGAAGGAAGATGCTGACTTTCTTCCAGTCCTCATTCCACACTATCCCTGAGCATGCATGTAACACATCAGGCTGCTGTCTGGGAAATCTGCTATCTGGAGCACTCTGCACTATTATGAAGCATTGACAGTTGGTTCTAAGATCAGTCTGTCACTCTGGTAATTGTTGAGAACTTTCCCACAGTACCTCCTCATTGATCTTCCTGGCAGAATTAACCACAGAGGCTCTGGAAGGAAGTCTTGACAGGACTTTTGTCCTAAAGAAAATTAGGTTCCTTGTGGATTTGAGAGAAGTTCATCTGAGGGCAACATACCCACTATTTGAACAGTCCTCAACTCTTTGATTCCTCCACTGAAGATTAAAAGAGCATTTAGCTGTCATCTGTTAGAATGTAAGTCACAGAACTGCCACCCAGTTCATCCTCAGTGTATCTCTGGAACTGGGCAAGACATCTGATTTATAAAGGACACATAATGCTTCTAGGGTTTCTGAATTCAAGTGGTCAGACAGCTGGCTTCTCAGAAAGCTGCAAACCAAGTAGGAAAGCCAGCCATGTAAAGAAATACCTCGAAGTGAACTTGGTTAACTGGAAATATGTCCTATACCAGTTAATTGCTCCTAATGATGTTTGAGCTGTATGACCCAGTTGTGTGCATGTCTTTTGTATTTTGCGTATACCTGACCTTCTGCATCTTGTACTTGGATCATAGTCAGAAAGAGAAAGACTTGAATGAGACTTTTGCTTCTCCAACCACCACAATGGCATGGGGAATGGAGGTAGCGTTTGTAACCTTTGTAGCATGTACAATTCAATGGGGAAAGGATGTTGCCTGTTGTAGTTCCTGTGGCCAAGAAATGCATCGTGGCCTCAGTAGGTGAAGATGTCTTGACATAGAGTGTTCTTTAAGTACATAGCACATGGTGTAGCACTTGGAAAAATGGATTTTTGCTGAGTGAGTGTTAAAGTGGGAGGGAGGTGCTTGAGAAGTCACTAGTCCATTATGGAAACAGGCAGAAAAAGGGACATCACTTACTCGAGTTCTCACAGGAGGAATGTAGACATGAACGCAGTGCTCTTCAAGTCATCTGTGTTCTGCTGCAAAGACTTTCCCTCGTGAGTCAAATTTTCATGCTGCAGTTTTGGTAGCCAGTACTTAATTACACCATTTGGTGCTGGAACCTCCCCACCCAACACACACACACAAACACACACACACACACACAACCCTACCTTTTGTGTGTGTGTGTGTGTGTGTGTGTCTGTGTCTGTGTGCATATGTGCCCACACATGTGCCAGTCCTGGAGCTTGTACTCAGGGCTTGGGTACTGTCCCTGACCTGTTTTTGCTCAACGCCAGTGCTGTACCATATGAGCCACATCTCTGGTTCCCAGTGGGTTCCCTCCCAATTTTAATACTAAATTGGACATCACAGTTTCATGGTCTTGTTACATGGGCTGCCTTTGAACCATGCATGATCAATAGATCTTAGCCTCCTGAGTAGCTAGTGATACCTGACTTTTTTGCAGAACCATTTTTGTAAATTTTCTTTCCAGCCTTTTTACTTTATATTATTTTTGGTGGTACTGAGGTTTGAATTCAGTGCCATGCATTTGCTCATTTGCTTGCTTGGCCAGGCTCTACCACTTCATCCACACGTCCAGCTTACAGAGTCTCTCCCCCCCCCACCTCTCTCTTTCTCTCTGTTTTTTATTTTTTATTTTTTGGTCGGTCGTGGGGCTTGAACTCTGGGCTTGGGCGCTGTCCCTCAGCTCTTTAACTTAAGGTGAGTGCTCTACCACTTGAGTCACAGAGCAACTTGTGGTTTTCTGGTGGTTTATTGGAGATAAGAGTTTCATGGACTTTACTGCCCAGGCTGGCTTTGAATGGCGATTCTCATATCTCAGCTTCCTGAGTACTAGAATTACAGGTGTAAGCCACTGGCTCCTGGCTTCTGGTTATTTTTTTTGTGGGGGAGGATCCGGTGGTGAGGCCAGAACTCTGAGCTTGGGCACTGTCCCTCAGCTCTTCAGCTCAAGGCTAGTGCTCTACCACTTGAGCCACAGCTCCACTTCTGGCTTTTTTATTGTTGCTTATGTTGTGCTGAGGAATCTAACCTAGGGCCTCAGGCATACAAGGCAAGTGCTCTACCACTGAGCCACCTTCCCAGCCCCTCTGGTTATTTTTATATGTATTTTATTGTACAAATATTGTATAGAGGGATTACAGGTACATGAGTAAGGTAATGAGTACATTTCCTATTGAACATTATTGTTACCTCTTCCTTTGTTTATCCCCTACCTTCCCTTCCCTCCCCACCTCCCTCAGCTCCCCCTCCACCTCCCTCAACTCCCCCTCCCAGCGAAGTTGTGTCTTCTACATCTCATTGTTACAATGGGTCAACCTGTATCCTTATTTAAGCATTTTATTATTTCCTTTCCCTCCTCAAATTACAAAAATGTATTTACAAGATGCAGGGCACTGGAATCAAATACAGTGAAAACAGGGAGGAGAACAAAAAAAAATAGTACATTATAAATACGTTAAAAACAATAGCAAGAAAGGAAAAATCACTGTGTCCCTATCTTGGTGGTCCTTTTGCTTAACATCATCTTATATGGTCATATGTACATAGCTTTTCACCTTTCCTGCTTGTCCTAGATATATACTACTTATTTTAAATAAGGGAAAACATAGGATCTATGTGTCTTGGGGCCTGGCTTACATCACTTAAAAAATATTTTCCAAGTCTTTCCATTTCCTAACAAATGGGGTGATGTCATTCTTTCTGATGGAGGCATAAAATTCCATTCTCTCTCTCTTTCTCTCTCTGCCCCCCTCTCTATATATCATATTTTCTTGATCCATTCATCTACTGAGGGGCATCTGGGTTGGTTTCATATTTTAGCTTTGTAAATAATGCTGCAATAAATATACTTGTGCTGGTTTGCTGGTTAATTTTTAAGATGAGGGTTCGTGAATGTTTCTGCCCTTGCTAGCCTTTTTTCTTTTCTTTTCTTTTCTTTTTTTTTTGTCGGTCGTGGGGCTTGAACTCTGGGCCTGAGTGCTGTCCCTCAGCTCTTCAGGTCAAGGCTAACACTCTACCACTTGAGCTACAGTGCCACTTCCATTTTTCTGGTGGTTTATTGGAAATAAGTTTCACGGACTTTCCTGCCTGGGCTGGTTTTGAACTGTGATCCTCAGATCTCAGCCTCCTGAGTAGCTAGGATCACAAACGTGAGCCACTGGCGCCCAGCTTCCTTGCTAGCCTTAAACTGTGTCCTCCTGCTCTCAGTCACCTGAGTTGCTAGAATTATATGCACTTGGCTTATATTTTTTTTTAATTTGGTTATATTGAGGATTAAACTTGGGGCTTTGCCCTTGCTAATTAGGAGCTTAACACTTACTCCATGCCTCTAGCCTTATTTTGGATTGGTTAATCTCAAGGCAGGATCTCATTTTATGCCTGCAATGTGATTTTGTTGCTTCCTTTTGTCACTGGGAAAGATAAACATATGCCATTGTGCTTCTCCCATAGCTGAGATATCAAGCTTGCCCCACTGCTTCAAGTTATTGGTTGATATGAAGTCTCTCAAACTTCTTGTTTTGGTTTTTTGACTAAGGCTGACTCTGATCCTTCACTCTTTACCGCCTCCGTAGCTAGGATTACATGCCTGAATCACCATGCCTGGATTTACTTTTAAAGTAAGGGAAAGTATAATAACCTGAAAGCAGAATAACCTGGACTTCAATAGGAAAGTAGAGAAAGTAAATCACACGTGCCATGTGGCACTGTCGCTGCTATGCATGGAAAGTAGGGCCAGTTCACTATCAGATGCAAGTAATAAATTGAGCCAGGCAGGCTTAAATGATTAAGAAGACACACTAGCTCTAGTTGGCTTCAGGTATGGTATGATCTGGAGGTTTGTGGGACTGTCAGGGCATGGGCTTTTTCTCTCTGAGTTCTCTTGGTTCTGCCTTTATCTTAGACTGAGCACTCTGTACTCCTCTCATCCATTCTCACCTTGGTGGTAAAATATGATAACGCTTTCTGATATTATATCCATATGCAGAACCTATAGGAGAGAATCTGTCTCTGTGGCCTCTGTAGAAAAGACAAGAAATGTCTTTTCCTATTATCTTAGCATGATCCGTTTAAATCTTATTGGTCCACTTTGGATCTGATGTGTTTATTATGATAGGATTCATTCACAATCACACTAGTCAGGAAGATGGGCTGTGCTGGGTGACTTATCCTACCTTAGAGCTAGGGCTGGGTTTGGGCCACCCCGGTCATATGGAAAGAGCATTTACACAGAGAGGCTGGCTACACCTGGTTGTGGGGGTGGGAAAGATAGTTGAGAAGAGGCTGACAGATGTCCATGCCAGATCCCTGCCAATATCGTGGGGACTAGACTTGACCCTCAAAAGGCCACCCCTTTGCCACTCTAGCCCTGTCCTTGTGGAGCACTGACCCTGCATCCTGTAGATCAGCACTCTCTGACACCCCTGGGCTGAGATGCCAATGGCATGGGCCTCAGTTTCTCACTGGGGATAGCTTGGGTTTTAGGATTGCCAGCCTTGTTGCCTCAAGATGAGTAGTTGAAAGCTGTCTTCATTGAGAATTATCTTGTTAGTTCTGTGGCTGCCTTCCTCTCCCTGCTTTGAGAGTTGCCCCTCTCTCATATGCATGCTCACTGAAAATCTCTTGAGCTGAAAAAGAGCTTCTGTCTCTTCAACTTCCAACATCCCCTCCCTCCCCCATCCCCTGCCCTTCCTAGCTGGAGGAGGTGGAATGTTCATACTTTGAAAGCTAGAGGAAGCTAAACAATTCTGCTTGCTGTGTGTGTGTGGGTGTGTATTTATCAATGTGTAGCTGTTTCTCCATGTGGCTCCCTTTCTCACTCTTTGATCTTTCCATACTTCCTGTTTGCTGCCCTCTGCTGAATAGAGATAGGAGAAGGAAGGGCCAAACAAAAAGCAGCCCCAGTTTTTCTTCTTTTTCTTGGGTTTTTGAGAAGTTGTAGCTGTGAATGCAGAATTTTCCTCAGCTTTCTTAGATGATGGAAGACACAACATAAAATACTACTAGTAAGAATCATAATGAGGAGGATATATAATTTATATGTCTATTCATTTAGCTGCCATTCATTTAGCTCATCACTTCTTTTTTTGTTTTGATTTTTGGTCAGTGGTGGAACTTGAACTCTGGGCCTGGGCGCTGTCCCTCAGCTCTTTAGCTGAAGGCTATTGCTCTACCAATTGCCCCACAGCCCACTTCCTGTTTTCTGGTGGTTAATTGGAGATAAGAGTCTCACAGACTTTCCTGCCCAGGCTGGCTTTGAACCCTGATCTTCAGATATCAGCCTCCTGAGTAGCTAGGATTGAAAGACCCCAGATGCACTGGGATGCTTTCTTCAATGGGAGGGCACCCCAAGAACCAAGACTCCAAACCAGCAGATGCAACAAGCAAGAGGAGTTTATTAGGCATTTGCGCAAACGGGCTCTCTGTCCAAGGCAGACTGGAAGCCCGAGCAGTGGTTACAGACACTTTTAAAGACAAAAACCACAGGATTAGCATAAGACCCCAGGCTCCCCAGGATTGGTTCAGCTTAAAAATCAACTGCATGGGAATTTTTGTAACACTTGTTGAAAACTAGTTGGTTCCCTAGGGGGAGGCTTCTCTGGAGGGGAGTCCACATAGTTCCAGGCTCGCGATTGGTTGACATTTGACCTAGTTTGCTGGGCTCACCAGATGGTCCTTGTCTTGAGCCTCCTGCCATGAGTTTTTACACAGGAATTCAGGAGAACATACTCTTTTGTTCTTTATCTATGTTTGCAGACCTTGTCCCTGGGGCTGCATCTGAACTTTGTAACTTTTTAACTTATTTCTGGGAAGGGAAAAGTCAGTGTTAGCGCAAGCAGGTTTACAGAAGCAGAATTAGCAGTTAGTAAGTTGTAAAATGGACATAGCCCCAGTTTCAATCTTTCAGGATTACTGGCATGAGCCATGGGTGCCTGGCTTGTTTCGTTGCTGTGTTTGACTGAGTTCAGGAGGCCAGACATTTAACCTCCCTGGACCCTCGGTTTCCTGGCCTGTAAAGTAGAGCTTTCCCTTTCTCCCATACCAGCAGAGTACAGCTAAAATTGGGCTTGTCAGAGCCAGAAGCTAGTGACTCATGCTTGTAATCCTAGTTACTCAGGAGGCTGAGATCTGAGGATTGTGGTTCAAAATCTGGGAGACTCTTATCTCCAATGAACCACCAAAAAAGCCAGATGTGGAGCTGTGGCTTAAGTAATGGAGCACTATCCTCGATCACAAAAGCTCAGGGCCAGTGCCCAGGCAGGCCCCTGTGTTTAAGCCCGAGGACCATCAAAGGAAGAAAGGATAGGGTGGGGCTTTTTCGGTTTTTGACCCATACCTCTTCCCACCTGGCTTTCCTTGGGACAGCTGTCAGGTGCTGTGGCAAGGGGGTGAGTCATCTTTTCATCTGGGGTGGGCTGTGGGAAGAGGGTCTTCCAGAGGCGTCCTTGCATGGGTCTGGGTCCTCCTGACTTTTTCTCCCTCCTCCATGCTGTCTCCTCCCTCTGCTCTCTGCTTTCCCCTGGCAATGGGCAAGACAGCTGACTGCTCCTGCCACCAAGGCCCTGCCAGGGAACAATAGGCCACATTAAGAAGGGCTGCCAGGTGCCATGCCAGAGGTATTAAAGGGACATTTGATGACTTTCAACCTGAATCATCAGGTTTAGTACTCTTTCACTCTGCAGCAGGTAAAGGTCAGGAAAACCCAGGTATGGATTCCTTCCCCCTGGTCTTTTGGGGTTCTCCTTGTGGTGTTAGTGTGCTTCTTTTACCCCAACCCTGCTTTCAACCCTCTCCTCTCTTTGTGTGTATTTGTGTCATTCCTCCTCCCCCTCATTCCCAGTTGGTGTTAGGCTGTGTGTGTGTGTGTAGTAGCTATAAGACACCATTTTGTAACCCCAATTGCTCTGCTCCATGTCTTATCCCTCCTTCTCCCTTCCAAACTTCTACCCTCCCCTCGGTGCCAGTCCTGGGACTTAAATTCAGGGCTTGGGCACTGTCCCAGTGCTTCTTTTTGGTCAAGGCTAGCACTCTATCACTTGAGCCACAGCATCACTTCTGACTATTTTTGTTTATGTGGTACTGAAGAATCAAACCCAGGGCTTCAGATATGCTAGGCAAGCACTCTACCACTAAGCCACATTTCCAGCCCTGTCCTATCTCTCTTAATCTCTATCTCTCTTAACTTTTTCTCTGTCAGATGGACAGCCATCTTTTACTTGAATACACCCCAGTGTTGGAGATCTCACTCAGTAAAGCTCAGCAAGGCTTAGGTAATTTGCTATGGCCCATAGTGATTTAGAGGTTTTCATCATTTTTTTCTCCTTCTGTATTTTTCCTGGCAGGTAGAATTCATCTCTGTCTTTTGGAAATGCCTATAGAATATAATTTGTACAAGCATAGTGGCATGGATGTTATGGTGTGTTTGTCATTTTCCTAAGGCCTTCCCAGGAGAGAATTAATGTTGAAGGAGTCTTCTCAGCAGGACAGCCTCTTTGGTGAGCCTTTGGCTGGAGAGAGAGGATCCCCAAGATCTACCCTCTGAACCTTACACTTCTTTTGTCTCTGGAAGCTCTAGTTCCAAATTTAACCAGTATATTGTCTGTGATCATTTAGTCCAGAGCCTAATTTAGGTTTTGTATATAATACAGTCTCCAGTATAGACACAGGTTCTGCCACTGTAGTATGTATTGCTGCACATAGAACATTCATCACCTGAATATGCTGTGTTTCAATAAAGCTTTATTTGCGAACTCCTCTTCTGATTTCTTCCTGGTAGAAGTCCTGCATTGTGAGGTGGGGGTCATCCTGAACTGTTTGACTCTGGGTAGACCCTTGAATTGGCAGAGCCTCTGTGTCCTTATCTGTATTTTGTGTGAGTTGGGAGAGTGAATTCAGCCCTGGGGTTTCTGAGTTCCCTAGTGAGTCTGGCCCAAACCTTGATTCTGACTCCACCCATTTCTCTCCTCCTACCCTGTCTAGCTTTTCTGGATTCCAGCTCAAGGCTCCCAGCTCTTCTCCACACCCCTGCTGGAATCTCAGTCCATTCTTAACACCCAGCCAGAGAATGCATTTATGAGTAAAATCAGCGGCTCCTTTCTCTTTTCTAAAATTCATTAGTGCCTTGCAGCTACTGCGCAAGTCCAAGCTCCTGCCTTGTCTGGCTCCTGTGTATCCCTCCAGCCTCATTTTGTGTGTGTTGGTTGTGTTCACTATCGCACTCCAGCCTGTTGGCTGTATTACACAGGAGGCTCACTTCCTCCCTTAGGTCTTTACTCAGAGAATGAATGAATGCTCTTCCTAACAACTTTGACTTGATTCTTTTCACCTTTGAGGTCTCAGCACTAGTGTCATCTCAGACAGCCTTTTTTGTTGTTATTGTTTTTTTGTGTGCTCATCCCGGGTCCTGAACTCAGAGACTGGGTGCTGACCCTGAACATTTTTGCTCAAGGCTGGTACTCTTTCACTTGAACTACAGATCCCCTGCTGGCTTTCTTGGTGGCTAATTGAAAATAAGAGCCTCATGGACGTTTCCTACCAGGGTTGGCATCAAATAGTGGTCCCTTATATAGCAGCCTCCTGAGTAACTTGGATTACAGAAATGAACCATAGGCATCTGGTTTGATAAGCATCTGTTAGAGATGACATTTGGAAATTCCCTTCTCACTCTGCAACATACCTATGAATGATCCACTGACTAGAATCACCTTGCTTGTTGGTTTACATGTCTGTTTTTCTGCTTCAGTAGGTCGTAAGCACCATAAGATTCAGGACCTCATCTGTCTTATATACTGCTTTCTCCATAGTAAAGACAAGCATATAGTAGCACTCAGTATCTTGACTGACTGCTGTGTTCCTGCTGAGATTCCGTGTGTGTGTGTGTGTGTGTGTTTGTGTTTCTTAATATTGGGGGTTGAACTCAGGGCTTAGGCACTGTCCCTTAGGCACTGTCCCTAAGCAGTTCTTTCTTTTATTTTTTTAAGTCGTGGAGCTGGAACTCTGGGCCTGAGCACTGTCCCTCAGCTAAGTGCTCTACCACTTGAGCCACAGAACCACTTCCAGTTTTCTGGTGATTAATTGAAGATGAGAGTCTTGAGGAATTTCCTTCCCAGGCTGGCTTTGAAGTCTGATCCTCAAATCTCACCTTCCTGAGTAGCTAGTATTGCAGGCATGAGCCACCGGCTCCCATCTGCTTTTAGCATTTTTTGCTCAAGTCTGTGAATCTACCATTTGAGCCATACTCTACTTCTGGCTTTAAGGTGTTTAATTGGAGGTAAGAGTTTGATGGCTTTGTCTTCCCTATCTAGTTTTGAATCTCAATCCTCAGATCTCAGCATCTTGAATAACTAGGGTTATAGGGTTGAGCCATGGATGCCTGGCTATCCAGGACTCTTGGCTACTGCTGTTCCCTTGTATGTCATTTGGAAGTTATTCTGCTCTTGGTGCTAGGTGGCACTACACATTTTCCCTCAAGAGGCTGCATTCTTTTTTTTTATTTAATTTATTTTATTTTATTTGTGAACATACTGTACAGAGGGGTTACAATTACATGGGAAGGATAATGTGTACATTTCTTACCAAGCATTGCAGCCTCTTCCTTTGTTTACCCTTCACATCCCTTCCCAACCTCCCCCCACCCCTCCCAGTCCCAATCCTTCTCCCCCCCCTGCACTGACATTGTAAAGCTCATTATGGACATGACAACTTGTACTTCTCTTTGTTGCCACAGGTCCACCTGTATCCTTAAATGACTTGTTTTTCCCCATCTCCTCCACTTATGGAAGAGGCTGCATTCTTCTGCTCCTATCTCCTCTGGTGAGATCAGAGGCCTCAGAAGGATGAGCTTCCTGGAGTAGCAGCTAGTTCTTAGCCTGAAATTTGATTGGAGACTTCCTCTTAAAATTGTCCATTAGCATCAATCTGTCCATCCCTTTGGCCTACATGGTTTGTGGGTGGTGTTTCCGAGTGAGGAGCTGTCTAGTTCTCTCCCTTCAGATGTCTTTTAAACCACTTTTACTACTATAATAAAGATGATGTATAGAGGGTTACAGTTACATAATTCAGATGCTATTTTAAAGCACAAAAGAGTCTCTTTGGGGTTAGATTTTGTTCTGGAAATGTGGAGCTCTGTTTACTGTGTTGGGGGGAAGGTGTTTGCTGCAGCCGTTGTGAATGTCCTGTGGGTCCAGAGTTAGGTCTTAAGCAGAAAGGCTGTAGTCCAGTGACTCCGTCTTTTCTTAGGCCCACAGCTCCCACGAAGGGATAAAAGGAGTAACAGATGGAATTGTTTCTTCAAATAAGATCTGTGAAGCTAGGCATCAGTGGCCCACACCTGTAATCCTAGTTATTCAGGAGGCTGAGATCTGAGGATCATAGTTCAAAGCCTACTCAGGCAGCAATGTCCAATTAGTGTCTAGTTAACCACCAAAAAGTCAGAAGTGGAGGTGTGGCTCAAGTGGTAGAGAACAAGCCTTAAGTGAAAAAGCTAAGGGACAGCTCCCAGGTCCAGAAGTCAAGCCCCAGTACCAGCAAAACACACACACACACACACACACACACACACACAAACACACACACACACACACACAAAGTAACAATAACAAACTTGTTTAAATTCTAAGCCTCATTCCTCAGAATATTAACTTAGTTGGAAATAGGGTTATTGTAGTTACATGGTTAAGGGGTGTTCCTGATGGAATAGATTGGGGCGTTAATCCTACTTTGCTGGAAAGACTAGCCCTGCAGACAGAGGCAGAGATTGTTGTTATGCTACCCTCAGCCATCGCACACCAAGGGACCCAGAGGCAAGGATAACTGTCTTAATCTCTTCTAGCTTCTTCTGTTCCTTTTTTAATTCTTAGAAAAGATCCTCCCTTCCACAGAGGATTAAAGAAGCCCTTATGTGTTCTTTAACTAAAGGCACTCTCCTGATTGAAAGAGCTCCACCAGAAGCATTGAATACTCATGCGTGAATACATGGTCTTTGTTCTTTGTTACTCGACTGTAATATTTCTCAGTTTGATCTGAATTTCAGCTACATTGACACAAACAGTTTTGTTCTGGATCCAAACTAAATACTGTGTGGTAGGTACAAAAAACTGCTCCCAGGGCTGGGAAGATGGCTTAGTGGTAGAGTGCTTGCCTAGCACGCATGAAGACCTGGGATCCTCAGTACACATAAACACAAAAATCCAGAAGTGGTGCTGTGACTAAAGTGGTAGAGTGCTAGCCTTAAGCAAAAGAAGCTCAGGGACAGCACATGGGCCAAGTTCAAGCCTGAGGACTGCAGAAACAAACAAACCCAAATACTCTCAGTCTAATAGGGAACACAAAAGGGTTCACAGAGCTATAACAAACAAGGCAGGACATAGGAAAATTCCCCTTGGGAAAGGGGACCAGCTGAGTGTTGTACCAAGAAGAGATCCTGCTGTGGTGATCTGAAAAGGCTTCTGCAAGTGATAAGGTGTTTTGTTTTTGCTTTTGTTTTGTTTCATCTTGTTTTTGATGCAAATACTGAGGTTGAACTTAGGGCCTGAATGCTGTCTCTTAGCTTTTTTGCTCAAGGCTGTTGCTTTGCCCCTTGAACCACAGTTTCATTTCTGGTTATGTGGTGGTTCATTTAGAAAAGAGTCTCATAGACTTTCCTGCCTTGGCTGGCTTTGAATCAAGACCCTCAGATCTCAGCCTAATAAGTAGCTAGGATTACAGGCATGATCCACTCCTGTCTGGCTAAAGTAGTGAAGAAATTTAAAGGTGGTACTTAGGAAGATCAAGACTGTAGTCACATGTACATAGTATGACTGGGCCTCTCATGTGGTAGGGGGACCTATTCCAGCTATAACAGGTAGGCAGAGTCATGGAAAATTCTGTTAATATCTGCTGGAGAGTAATTGCAGTGGTGGGTGAGAGACCAGTCACAGTGCCCTGAAGACTGAGCTATAGAGGCTGGACTTCAGGAGGTTGGGAGGCTATGGGAAGGTGTGTGTGTATGTGTGTGTGTGTGTGTGTGTGTGTGTGTGTGTGTGTGTGTGTGTGTGTGTGTGTGTGTTAATTATCTCCCATGTTGGTATTTATTACATGAATAACATTTCTAGCCATAACAAGTTCAATAACGAATTCCCGTTGACGGGATTCACTATGACCCATTAGCCAAGTCAGAAAACACAAAAGCCATACTGACAAGAAGAAATAAAATTAAAAAGCACCCTTTCCTTGCTGTATATAGTGTTTCAACTGAAACTCAAAGCTAATATTAGATATAAAATATACTTGCAGGATTCTTGTGGCTGTGGATGCTTGTAAGCAGAGGATGACCAAAGCACAGATGTCTCAGGAAGGTGACTATGGCCATGAAGGAAACAATCGAGCCAGGGAGAGCAGCAGCTGATACGCAGGGAAAATGGATCCTTTCATTCATCTACCATGCCCACCTGCAGGAGTCCAGATACTGAGTAATCTGCAACGTCTGAGTTCAGGACATTCATCATATATAATAGTTGTTGCTGGCCGTTTTGCCAGGTGCAGTGTTAAGTACTGTCTATAATATTGTTCTTTTCCCCTGGGGGAATAGGGGTTCTGAGGTTTTGACTCTAGAACTTCATGTTTGCTAGGCTGGTGCTCTATCAATTGAACCATGTCTCCAGCCCTGTTTTTTACTGGTTGTTTTTAAAATAGGATCTCACTTCCTGCCAGAGTGAATGCCTGAATGTGATTCACTTAATCTAGACTCCTGCTCTTCCTGACATCACAGGCACACTTCCCTCTATGTAGATGAAACCTTGCAGGCTTTTCTGCCTGGATTGATCTTAAGTGTGATCTCCTTATCAAGCCTCTTCATTAACTAGGATTGCAGGTGGCAGCATCTGATAACCTGCTCATGATCACAGCAGCCTAATAATATATGGACCATAATTGCTCCATTTTATAGATGAGGATACTAAGCATAGGGCAAGAGATATGCTTCATTCAGGGCCACACAGCTGGCTACTGAAATGCTGACTGTACTACAGAGCCTGAAGTCCTAACCCCAGAATGCAGTGTGGTCTCTCTGACTGCTGTGAGTACAGGTGTGTGTGAGTGCATGGTAGAGCCAGGCCTCCTGAAAGAGGAAGTCCTGACTACTCTTTTCAGGGGGAGTATGATGGTTCAACCAGGCCCTGAAGACTAGGGAAGGGTGGGAAGCCAAGTGATTCTAGGCAGAGGTGCAGCACAGTCAGAAGTCCAGACTGGGGAAACAGCAAGGAGTAGTCAGGGTCCCCAGGTTTGGGAGAAGCTGGGCCACAGGTAGGGCTGGGTCTGCCTAGGCTCTACTTTGCCATTCATGGAACACCATGTTCAGTCATGCAGCCAGCTTTGCTGTCTCAAGAGGGCCAGGTAATTGTTTTGTTCACCTCTGTCAGGCATTTATACCTGGATACCTGGGCCAGGTGAGTCAGGGAGAAGCCCAGGACGAACCTGGGAAGGATGTGTGCACTCTATGTCCAGGCTTTGCTGTGAAGTCTCAGCCTGATAGAGGGCTGCTGTCTGAGTCTATGGTTCTGCTTCACTTAAATGTAAGTCTACCATCCGTTTTTTTTTTTTTACTGTATACTGAATGTGTCCCAGGCTGGCACTCTGCTAAGTACCTGACATTCCTAGAGAGAGGGACACAGTCTATGACCTTGAGGACCTGCTAGACTGCTGCTAGACAGATAATTTCAAACATGACCTTGAGAGCCCAGTAAAGGCTATAGTGTACCTTTCAGACCACCTTCCTTACTACCACCTGTCTCCTTGCCTCATTCTCATTCTGCCTTAATACCAACCTTTCAAAAACTCCATTTTGTCTGGGTTTGATCCAGGCATCACTCTTAGTTATAGGAGTTTAGATATTTTATTAATTTATTTATTTGGTGCTGGTCCTGGACTTGAACTCAGAATGTAGGTGCTCTCCCTAAGTTTTCCCGGTCCAGGATAAAGCTTTATCACTTGAGCCACAGTAAGAGTCTCATGGACAGTTAGCAAAATGAACTCCCTACCCATAGCTTAGTACACTCCTTCCCTTCTCCACAGCTTAGTATGCTCCCTTCCTAGGCAACACCAGGCCCACTTGGTAAAGGCAATGAATAATCAGCCTCCAACACCCTCTACCCTGGGATGGCCTTCTCTTGGACAGCTACCACCATATAATCAACAAGAGCCTCTTAGAGTGACCTTCAGGTCTGGGCAGTTGAAAGACCCCTTATCTACTATTTGGACAGTAGCCATCAATCCTAGTCTTCCATGATGAAACCTCTGGCCCACATGTCCACACCAGGGTCTCTGCCTCCTAGCCCCTTCTAGCCACCCCTAAACCTCCTAGGTTATATAGGTCACCTCAGACAATAGCTGGCGCTGCTTCTCACTTCTCCCCTGTGAGAAGGGTTCTTGCTAACCCCTTTCCTGGCAATAAACTTTTCATTATTCTCTGTACCTGGATGTCTGTGAGGTTTTCCGGGAAAGTCAAATAATCTAGCATGGACTTTCCTGCCCAAGCTGGCTTTAAAGTATGATCCTCATATCTCAACCTCCTGAGTAGCTAAGATTAACAGGTGTGAGCCATCAGTGCCCAGCCTGAATACATTTCTTAGTCTTTTTCTTTTGTCATTTCTTCAATTTTTTTTTGTTGTTGGGGGGGAGTGTTCCTCTCCTGGGACTTGAGCTTTGGGTTTGGACGTTGTCCCTAACCTCTTTTGCTCAAGGCTAGTGCTCTACCACTTGAGTCACAGCTCCACTTCTGGCTCTTTTGGTAGCTAATTAAAGATGAGAATCTCACAGACTACTCCTATAATCCTAGCTATTCAGGAGGCTGAGATCTGAGAATCTCGGTTCACAGCCAGCCCAAGGAAAGTCCATGAGACTCTTTTCTCCAATAAACCACTAGAAAACCAGAAGTAGTGCCGTGGCTCAAGTGGTAGAGCACAGAGTTCAAGCCCCACAACTGACAAAAAGAAAAGAATCTCACAGATTTTTCTGTCCTGGCTGATTAGCACTGACCATCCCCAATAAA
>NW_012284105.1:0-1612 GCF_000151885.1 Dipodomys ordii
TCTTTTTTCAAAGGGGGGAGCTTCCTGTTAGAATGCCAGCGGGTTGCAGCATGAGGAGTAGTTGAAAGATGTCTTCATTGTGAGTTATTTAGTCAGCTGACAGGGTGCCTTGCTCCCCTTGCTTAGAGAGTTGCCCGTCTCTCATATGCATGCTCACTGAAAATCTCTTGAGCTGAAAAAGAATGGCTGTCTCTGCAACTTCCAACATCCCCTCCCTCCCCCATCCCCCGCCCTTCCTAGCTGGAGGAGGTGGAATGCTCATACTTTGAAAGCTAGAGGAAGCTAAACAATTCTGCTTGCTGTGTGTGTGTGGGTGTGTATTTATCAATGTGTAGCTGTTTCTCCATGTGGCTCTCTTTCTCACTCTTTGATCTTTCCATACTTCCTGTTTGCTGCCCTCTGCTGAATAGAGATAGGAGAAGGAAGGGCCAAACAAAAAGCAACCCCAGTTTTTCTTCTTTTTCTTGGGTTTTTGAGAAGTTGTAGCTGTGAATGCAGAATTTTCCTCAGCTTTCTTAGATGATGGAAGACACAACATAAAATACTACTAGTAAGAATCATAATGAGGAGGATATATAATTTATATGTCTATTCATTTAGCTGCCATTCATTTAGCTCATCACTTCTTTTTTTGTTTTGATTTTTGGTCAGTGGTGGAACTTGAACTCTGGGCCTGAGCGCTGTCCCTCAGCTCTTTAGCTGAAGGCTATTGCTCTACCAATTGACCCACAGCCCACTTCCTGTTTTCTGGTGGTTAATTGGAGATAAGAGTCTCACAGACTTTCCTGCCCAGGCTGGCTTTGAACCCTGATCTTCAGATATCAGCCTCCTGAGTAGCTAGGATTGAAAGACCCCAGATGCACTGGGATGCTTTCTTCAATGGGAGGGCACCCCAAGAACCAAGACTCCAAACCAGCAGATGCAACAAGCAAGAGGAGTTTATTAGGCATTTGCGCAAACGGGCTCTCTGTCCAAGGCAGACTGGAAGCCCGAGCAGTGGTTACAGACACTTTTAAAGACAAAAACCACAGGATTAGCATAAGACCCCAGGCTCCCCAGGATTGGTTCAGCTTAAAAATCAACTGCACGGGAATTTTTGTAACACTTGTTGAAAACTAGTTGGTTCCCAAGGGGGAGGCTTCTCTGGAGGGGAGTCCACATAGTTCCAGGCTCGCGATTGGTTGACATTTGACCTAGTTTGCTGGGCTCACCAGATGGTCCTTGTCTTGAGCCCCCTGCCATGAGTTTTTACACAGGAATTCAGGAGAACATACTCTTTTTTTCTTTATCTATGTTTGCAGACCTTGTCCCTGGGCCTGCATCTGAACTTTGTAACTTTTTAACTTATTTCTGGGAAGGGAAGAGTCAGTGTTAGCACAAGCAGGTTTACAGAAGCAGAATTAGCAGTTAGTAAGTTGTAAAATGGACATAGCCCCAATTTCAATCTTTCAGGATTACTGGCATGAGCCACGGGTGCCTGGCTTGTTTCGTTGCTGTGTTTGACTGAGTTCAGGAGGCCAGACATTTAACCTCCCTGGACCCTCTGTTTCCTGGCCTGTAAAGTAGAGCTTTCCCTGTACATCCGCATACCAGCAGAGTACAGCTAAAATTA
>NW_012284106.1:0-2199 GCF_000151885.1 Dipodomys ordii
TGTCAGTTTTGTGGCTGCGTTCCTCTCCCCGCTTGAGAGTTGCCCCTCTCTCATATGCATGCTCACTGAAAATCTCTTGAGCTGAAAAAGAGCTTCTGTCTCTTCAACTTCCAACATCCCCTCCCTCCCCCATTCCCCCGCCTTTCTAGCTGGAGGAGGTGGAATGTTCATACTTTGAAAGCTAGAGGAAGCTAAACAATTCTGCTTGCTGTGTGTGTGTGGGTGTGTATTTATCAATGTGTAGCTGTTTCTCCATGTGGCTCTCTTTCTCACTCTTTGATCTTTCCATACTTCCTGTTTGCTGCCCTCTGCTGAATAGAGATAGGAGAAGGAAGGGCCAAACAAAAAGCAGCCCCAGTTTTTCTTCTTTTTCTTGGGTTTTTGAGAAGTTGTAGCTGTGAATGCAGAATTTTCCTCAGCTTTCTTAGATGATGGAAGACACAACATAAAATACTACTAGTAAGAATCATAATGAGGAGGATATATAATTTATATGTCTATTCATTTAGCTGCCATTCATTTAGCTCATCACTTCTTTTTTTGTTTTGATTTTTGGTCAGTGGTGGAACTTGAACTCTGGGCCTGGGCGCTGTCCCTCAGCTCTTTAGCTGAAGGCTATTGCTCTACCAATTGACCCACAGCCCACTTCCTGTTTTCTGGTGGTTAATTGGAGATAAGAGTCTCACAGACTTTCCTGCCCAGGCTGGCTTTGAACCCTGATCCTCAGATATCAGCCTCCTGAGTAGCTAGGATTGAAAGACCCCAGACTCACTGGGATGCTTTCTTCAATGGGAGGGCACCCCAAGAACCAAGACTCCAAACCAGCAGATGCAACAAGCAAGAGGAGTTTATTAGGCATTTGCGCAAACGGGCTTTCTGTCCAAGGCAGACTGGAAGCCTGAGCAGTGGTTACAGACACTTTTAAAGACAAAAACCACAGGATTAGCATAAGACCCCAGGCTCCCCAGGATTGGTTCAGCTTAAAAATCAACTGCATGGGAATTTTTGTAACACTTGTTGAAAACTAGTTGGTTCCCTAGGGGGGGCTTCTCTGGAGGGGAGTCCACATAGTTCCAGGCTCGCGATTGGTTGACATTTGACCTAGTTTGCTGGGCTCACCAGATGGTCCTTGTCTTGAGCCCCCTGCCATGAGTTTTTACACAGGAATTCAGGAGAACATACTCTTTTGTTCTTTATCTATGTTTGCAGACCTTGTCCCTGGGCCTGCATCTGAACTTTCTAACTTTTTAACTTATTTCTGGGAAGGGAAAAGTCAGTGTTAGCGCAAGCAGGTTTACAGAAGCAGAATTAGCAGTTAGTAAGTTGTAAAATGGACATAGCCCCAATTTCAATCTTTCAGGATTACTGGCATGAGCCACGGGTGCCTGGCTGTGTTTGACTGAGTTCAGGAGGCCAGACATTTAACCTCCCTGGACCCTCTGTTTCCTGGCCTGTAAAGTAGAGCTTTCCCTTTCTCCCATACCAGCAGAGTACAGCTAAAATTGGGCTTGTCAGAGCCAGAAGCTAGTGACTCATGCTTGTAATCCTAGTTACTCAGGAGGCTGAGATCTGAGGATCGTGGTTCAAAATCTGGGAGACTCTTATCTCCAATGAACCACCAAAAAAGCCGGATGTGGAGCTGTGGCTTAAGTAATAGAGCACTATCCTCGATCACAAAAGCTCAGGGCCAGTGCCCAGGCAGGCCCCTGTGTTTAAGCCCTAGGACCATCAAAGGAAGAAAGGATAGGGTGGGGCTTTTTCGGTTTTTGACCCATACCTCTTCCCACCTGGCTTTCCTTGGGACAGCTGTCAGGTGCTGTGGCAAGGGGGTGAGTCATCTTTTCATCTGGGGTGGGCTGTGGGAAGAGGGTCTTCCAGAGGCGTCCTTGCATGGGTCTGGGTGCTCCTGACTTTTTCTCCCTCCTCCATGCTGTCTCCTCCCTCTGCTCTCTGCTTTCCCCTGGCAATGGGCAAGACAGCTGACTGCTCCTGCCACCAAGGCCCTGCCAGGGAACAATAGGCCACATTAAGAAGGGCTGCCAGGTGCCATGCCAGAGGTATTAAAGGGATATTTGATGACTTTCAACCTGAATCATCAGGTTTAGTACTCTTTCACTCTGCAGCAGGTAAAGGTCAGGAAAACCCAGAATATGGATTCCTTCCCCCTGGTCTTGTGGGGTTCTCCTTGTGGTGTTAGTG
>NW_012284107.1:0-1309 GCF_000151885.1 Dipodomys ordii
TCATGGGAGGGCACCCCAAGAACCAAGACTCCAAACCAGCAGATGCAACAAGCAAGAGGAGTTTATTAGGCATTTGCGCAAACGGGCTCTCTGTCCAAGGCAGACTGGAAGCCTGAGCAGTGGTTACAGACACTTTTAAAGACAAAAACCACAGGATTAGCATAAGACCCCAGGCTCCCCAGGATTGGTTCAGCTTAAAAATCAACTGCATGGGAATTTTTGTAACACTTGTTGAAAACTAGTTGGTTCCCTAGGGGGGGCTTCTCTGGAGGGGAGTCCACATAGTTCCAGGCTCGCGATTGGTTGACATTTGACCTAGTTTGCTGGGCTCACCAGATGGTCCTTGTCTTGAGCCCCCTGCCATGAGTTTTTACACAGGAATTCAGGAGAACATACTCTTTTGTTCTTTATCTATGTTTGCAGACCTTGTCCCTGGGCCTGCATCTGAACTTTGTAACTTTTTAACTTATTTCTGGGAAGGGAAAAGTCAGTGTTAGCGCAAGCAGGTTTACAGAAGCAGAATTAGCAGTTAGTAAGTTGTAAAATGGACATAGCCCCAATTTCAATCTTTCAGGATTACTGGCATGAGCCACGGGTGCCTGGCTTGTTTCGTTGCTGTGTTTGACTGAGTTCAGGAGGCCAGACATTTAACCTCCCTGGACCCTCTGTTTCCTGGCCTGTAAAGTAGAGCTTTCCCTGTCTCCCATACCAGCAGAGTACAGCTAAAATTGGGCTTGTCAGAGCCAGAAGCTAGTGACTCATGCTTGCAATCCTAGTTACTCAGGAGGCTGAGATCTGAGGATCGTGGTTCAAAATCTGGGAGACTCTTATCTCCAATGAACCACCAAAAAAGCCAGATGTGGAGCTGTGGCTTAAGTAATAGAGCACTATCCTCGATCACAAAAGCTCAGGGTCAGTGCCCAGGCAGGCCCCTGTGTTTAAGCCCGAGGACTATCAAAGGAAGAAAGGATAGGGTGGGGCTTTTTCGGTTTTTGACCCATACCTCTTCCCACCTGGCTTTCCTTGGGACAGCTGTCAGGTGCTGTGGCAAGGGGGTGAGTCACCTTTTCATCTGGGGTGGGCTGTGGGAAGAGGGTCTTCCAGAGGCGTCCTTGCATGGGTCTGGGTGCTCCTGACTTTTTCTCCCTCCTCCATGCTGTCTCCTCCCTCTGCTCTCTGCTTTCCCCTGACAATGGGCAAGACAGCTGACTGCTCCTGCCACCAATGCCCTGCCAGGGAACAATGGGCCACATTAAGGACGGCTGCCAGGTGCCATGCCAGAGGTATTAAGGGACATTTGATGACTTTC
>NW_012284108.1:0-3727 GCF_000151885.1 Dipodomys ordii
TCATCCTCCCTCCCCCATTCCCCGCCCTTTCTAGCTGGAGGAGGTGGAATGTTCATACTTTGAAAGCTAGAGGAAGCTAAACAATTCTGCTTGCTGTGTGTGTGTGGGTGTGTATTTATCAATGTGTAGCTGTTTCTCCATGTGACTCTCTTTCTCACTCTTTGATCTTTCCATACTTCCTGTTTGCTGCCCTCTGCTGAATAGAGATAGGAGAAGGAAGGGCCAAACAAAAAGCAGCCCCAGTTTTTCTTCTTTTTCTTGGGTTTTTGAGAAGTTGTAGCTGTGAATGCAGAATTTTCCTCAGCTTTCTTAGATGATGGAAGACACAACATAAAATACTACTAGTAAGAATCATAATGAGGAGGATATATAATTTATATGTCTATTCATTTAGCTGCCATTCATTTAGCTCATCGCTGCTTTTTTTGTTTTGATTTTTGGTCAGTGGTGGAACTTGAACTCTGGGCCTGGGCGCTGTCCCTCAGCTCTTTAGCTGAAGGCTATTGCTCTACCAATTGACCCACAGCCCACTTCCTGTTTTCTGGTGGTTAATTGGAGATAAGAGTCTCACAGACTTTCCTGCCCAGGCTGGCTTTGAACCCTGATCCTCAGATATCAGCCTCCTGAGTAGCTAGGATTGAAAGACCCCAGACTCACTGGGATGCTTTCTTCAATGGGAGGGCACCCCAAGAACCAAGACTCCAAACCAGCAGATGCAACAAGCAAGAGGAGTTTATTAGGCATTTGCGCAAACGGGCTTTCTGTCCAAGGCAGACTGGAAGCCTGAGCAGTGGTTACAGACACTTTTAAAGACAAAAACCACAGGATTAGCATAAGACCCCAGGCTCCCCAGGATTGGTTCAGCTTAAAAATCAACTGCATGGGAATTTTTGTAACACTTGTTGAAAACTAGTTGGTTCCCTAGGGGGAGGCTTCTCTGGAGGGGAGTCCACATAGTTCCAGGCTCGCGATTGGTTGACATTTGACCTAGTTTGCTGGGCTCACCAGATGGTCCTTGTCTTGAGCCCCCTGCCATGAGTTTTTACACAGGAATTCAGGAGAACATACTCTTTTGTTCTTTATCTATGTTTGCAGACCTTGTCCCTGGGCCTGCATCTGAACTTTGTAACTTTTTAACTTATTTCTGGGAAGGGAAAAGTCAGTGTTAGCGGCAAGCAGGTTTACAGAAGCAGAATTAGCAGTTAGTAAGTTGTAAAATGGACATAGCCCCAATTTCAATCTTTCAGGATTACTGGCATGAGCCACGGGTGCCTGGCTTGTTTCGTTGCTGTGTTTGACTGAGTTCAGGAGGCCAGACATTTAACCTCCCTGGACCCTCTGTTTCCTGGCCTGTAAAGTAGAGCTTTCCCTGTCTCCCATACCAGCAGAGTACAGCTAAAATTGGGCTTGTCAGAGCCAGAAGCTAGTGACTCATGCTTGTAATCCTAGTTACTCAGGAGGCTGAGATCTGAGGATCGTGGTTCAAAATCTGGGAGACTCTTATCTCCAATGAACCACCAAAAAAGCCAGATGTGGAGCTGTGGCTTAAGTAATAGAGCACTATCCTCGATCACAAAAGCTCAGGGCCAGTGCCCAGGCAGGCCCCTGTGTTTAAGCCCTAGGACTATCAAAGGAAGAAAGGATAGGGTGGAGCTTTTTCGGTTTTTGACCCATACCTCTTCCCACCTGGCTTTCCTTGGGACAGCTGTCAGGTGCTGTGGCAAGGGGGTGAGTCATCTTTTCATCTGGGGTGGGCTGTGGGAAGAGGGTCTTCCAGAGGCGTCCTTGCATGGGTCTGGGTGCTCCTGACTTTTTCTCCCTCCTCCATGCTGTCTCCTCCCCCTGCTCTCTGCTTTCCCCTGGCAATGGTAAAGACAGCTGACTGCTCCTGCCACCAAGGCCCTGCCAGGGAACAATGGGCCACATTAAGAAGGGCTGCCAGGTGCCATGCCAGAGGTATTAAAGGGACATTTGATGACTTTCAACCTGAATCATCAGGTTTAGTACTCTTTCACTCTGCAGCAGGTAAAGGTCAGGAAAACCCAGGTATGGATTCCTTCCCCCTGGTCTTGTGGGGTTCTCCTTGTGGTGTTAGTGTGCTTCTTTTACCCCAACCCTGCTTTCAACCCTCTCCTCTCTTTGTGTGTATTTGTGTCATTCCTCCTCCCCCTCATTCCCAGTTGGTGTTAGGCTGTGTGTGTGTGTGTAGTGGCTATAAGACACCATTTTGTAACCCACAATTGCTCTGCTCCATGTCCTATCCCTCCTTCTCCCTTCCAACCTTCTACCCTCCCCTCGGTGCCAGTCCTGGGACTTAAATTCAGGGCTTGGGCACTGTCCCAGTGCTTCTTTTTGTTCAAGGCTAGCACTCTATCACTTGAGCCACAGCATCACTTCTGACTATTTTTGTTTATGTGGTACTGAAGAATCAAACCCAGGGCTTCAGATATGCTAGGCAAGAACTCTACCACTAAGCCACATTCCCAGCCCTGTCCTATCTCTCTTAATCTCTATCTCTCTTAACTTTTTCCCTGTCAGATGGACAGCCATCTTTTACTTGAATACACCCCAGTGTTGGAGATCTCACTCAGTAAAGCTCAGCAAGGCTTAGGTAATTTGCTATGGCCCATAGTGATTTAGAGGTTTTCATCATTTTTTTCTCCTTCTGTATTTTTCCTGGCAGGTAGAATTCATCTCTGTCTTTTGGAAATGCCTATAGAATATAATTTGTACAAGCATAGTGGCATGGATGTTATGGTGTGTTTGTCATTTTCCTAAGGCCTTCCCAGGAGAGAATTAATGTTGAAGGAGTCTTCTCAGCAGGACAGCCTCTTTGGTGAGCCTTTGGCTGGAGAGAGAGCATCCCCAAGATCTACCCTCTGAACCTTACACTTCTTTTGTCTCTGGAAGCTCTAGTTCCAAATTTAACCAGTATATTGTCTGTGATCATTTAGTCCAGAGCCTAATTTAGGTTTTGTATATAATACAGTCTCCAGTATAGACACAGGTTCTGCCACTGTAGTATGTATTGCTGCACATAGAACATTCATCACCTGAATATGCTGTGTTTCAATAAAGCTTTATTTGCGAACTCCTCTTCTGATTTCTTCCTGGTAGAAGTCCTGCATTGTGAGGTGGGGGTCATCCTGAACTGTTTGACTCTGGGTAGACCCTTGAATTGGCAGAGCCTCTGTGTCCTTATCTGTATTTTGTGTGAGTTGGGAGAGTGAATTCAGCCCTGGGGTCTCTGAGTTCCCTACTGAGTCTGGCCCAAACCTTGATTCTGACTCCACCCATTTCTCTCCTCCTACCCTGTCTAGCTTTCCTGGATTCCAGCTCAAGGCTCCCAGCTCTTCTCCCCACCTCTGCTGGAATCTCAGTCCATTCTTAACACCCAGCCAGAGAATGCATTTATGAGTAAAATCAGCGGCTCCTTTCTCTTTTCTAAAATTCATTAGTGCCTTGCAGCTACTGCGCAAGTCCAAGCTCCTGCCTTGTCTGGCTCCTGTGTATCCCTCCAGCCTCATTTTGTGTGTGTTGGTTGTGTTCACTATGGCACTCCAGCCTCTTGGCTGTATTACACAGGAGGCTCACTTCCTCCCTTAGGTCTTTACTCAGAGAATGAGTGAATGCTCTTCCTAACAACTTTGACTTGATTCTTTTCAACTTTGAGGTATCAGCACTAGTGTCATCTCAGACAGCCTTTTTTGTTGTTAATGTTTTTTTG
>NW_012284109.1:0-1840 GCF_000151885.1 Dipodomys ordii
GACCCACAGCCCACTTCCTTGTTTTTGGTGGTAATTGAGATTAGAGTCTCACAGACTACCTGCCCAGGCTGGCTTTGAACCTTGATCCTCAGATATCAGCCTCCTGAGTAGCTAGGATTGAAAGACCCCAGACTCACTGGGATGCTTTCTTCAATGCGAAGGGCACCCCAAGAACCAAGACTCCAAACCAGCAGATGCAACAAGCAAGAGGAGTTTATTAGGCATTTGCGCAAACGGGCTCTCTGTCCAAGGCAGACTGGAAGCCCGAGCAGTGGTTACAGACACTTTTAAAGACAAAAACCACAGGATTAGCATAAGACCCCAGGCTCCCCAGGATTGGTTCAGCTTAAAAATCAACTGCATGGGAATTTTTGTAACACTTGTTGAAAACTAGTTGGTTCCCTAGGGGGAGGCTTCTCTGGAGGGGAGTCCACATAGTTCCAGGCTCGCGATTGGTTGACATTTGACCTAGTTTGCTGGGCTCACCAGATGGTCCTTGTCTTGAGCCCCCTGCCATGAGTTTTTACACAGGAATTCAGGAGAACATACTCTTTTGTTCTTTATCTATGTTTGCAGACCTTGTCCCTGGGCCTGCATCTGAACTTTCTAACTTTTTAACTTATTTCTGGGAAGGGAAAAGTCAGTGTTAGCGCAAGCAGAATTACAGAAGCAGAATTAGCAGTTAGTAAGTTGTAAAATGGACATAGCCCCAATTTCAATCTTTCAGGATTACTGGCATGAGCTACGGGTGCCTGGCTTGTTTCGTTGCTGTGTTTGACTGAGTTCAGGAGGCCAGACATTTAACCTCCCTGGACCCTCTGTTTCCTGGCCTGTAAAGTAGAGCTTTCCCTGTCTCCCATACCAGCAGAGTACAGCTAAAATTGGGCTTGTCAGAGCCAGAAGCTAGTGACTCATGCTTGCAATCCTAGTTACTCAGGAGGCTGAGATCTGAGGATCGTGGTTCAAAATCTGGGAGACTCTTATCTCCAATGAACCACCAAAAAAGCCAGATGTGGAGCTGTGGCTTAAGTAATAGAGCACTATCCTCGATCACAAAAGCTCAGGGTCAGTGCCCAGGCAGGCCCCTGTTTTTAAGCCCGAGGACTATCAAAGGAAGAAAGGATAGGGTGGGGCTTTTTCGGTTTTTGATCCATACCTCTTCCCACCTGGCTTTCCTTGGGACAGCTGTCAGGTGCTGTGGCAAGGGGGTGAGTCACCTTTTCATCTGGGGTAGGCTGTGGGAAGAGGGTCTTCCAGAGGCGTCCTTGCATGGGTCTGGGTGCTCCTGACTTTTTCTCCCTCCTCCATGCTGTCTCCTCCCTCTGCTCTCTGCTTTCCCCTGGCAATGGGCAAGACAGCTGACTGCTCCTGCCACCAAGGCCCTGCCAGGGAACAATGGGCCACATTAAGAAGGGCTGCCAGGTGCCATGCCAGAGGTATTAAAGGGACATTTGATGACTTTCAACCTGAATCATCAGGTTTAGTACTCTTTCACTCTGCAGCAGGTAAAGGTCAGGAAAACCCAGGTATGGATTCCTTCCCCCTGGTCTTGTGGGGTTCTCCTTGTGGTGTTAGTGTGCTTCTTTTACCCCAACCCTGCTTTCAACCCTCTCCTCTCTTTGTGTGTATTTGTGTCATTCCTCCTCTCCCTCATTCCCAGTTGGTGTTAGGCTGTGTGTGTGTGTGTGTGTAGTAGCTATAAGACACCATTTTGTAACCCACAATTGCTCTGCTCCATGTCCTATCCCTCCTTCTCCCTTCCAACCTTCTACCCTCCCCTCGGTGCCAGTCCTGGACTTAAATTCAGGGCTTGAGCACTGTCCCAGTGCATCTTTTTTGT
>NW_012284110.1:0-18947 GCF_000151885.1 Dipodomys ordii
CTGGTCCAGCGTTCTCTTTCTGGGTAGTACCCTCTTTGCACATGCCGGTATCCCCAGGGTGTGAGGCTTTCTGTAGGACCGGTTCCCCCATCACTTCTGCTCCCCTCCCTCACCCCCACCTTGGTGATCCTGCTGTTTTTACTCAGGTCAGTCCCTTTCACGTTTTGCCATTTGCACAGGGACCTGTGGAACTCCCTGCCCCTTTTCCCTATTCTTTCGCTGTCCTATTTTTGTGTCAGGTCCTGTGAATTCCTTGGGGAGTGAGTGCAAAGATCCTCTTGGAGCTTCCGGTCCCTTGGATGGGGTGAATTTCTGGTTCTTGAGGAACATGCCACCTTTGACCCTCCCGGAGTATAGAGGTGTCCTGGTGGAGGGATCCCCCAAAATGTCCCAGAGTGCTGTTCTCTGAGGGCAGAATCCCACATACCTTCCTTCTCTACTTCTTTCTGATAGGATGAGATATATCTTGTACTCCAAACTGTGATAATAATTGTTTTTGCCTCTTTGAAACTCACTCATGTCTCACGTGTGTGTACATGCATATGGACTAAATTGGCATTTTTCTTCATGTGCATGTGTGTGCATGCTCAGATCGTGGCTCTTGAACTCAGGCCCTGGGTGCTGTCCTTTACTTGTTTTTCACTCATGGCTGGTACTCTACCACCTAATCCACAGCTCCACTTCTGGCTTTTTGGTGGTTCATTAGAGATAAGAGTCTTACAGACTTTCCTGGGTGGGCTGGCTTAAAACCAGGATTCTTATATCTCAGCCTCCTAAGTAGCTAGGATTACAGGTGTGAGTTTCCAGCTCCTGGCTTGGATTAACATTTTCCTGCTCAATCACATCACTCTACCTCTCTCATCTCCTGGCAAATCTATGCATGCTTGAATTGCTTTGTATATTGGGACATTTCAGATTTGCTTAGGGGATTTTTGTGGTCCATGGGAAGTGGGTAATGTTCATATCAGGGTCAGAATTGACTGTTGGCTGCCCTCAAGGGAAGAGGCTGACATTTTGAGGTTGATGGGTTGTCCTTTCTCCTCAGTGTCAGGCTGCTGCCTGGCCATTCTGGTATCTTGAGCACAGACAGTTCTTTGCCACAAGGTGGATCAATTGGAGCTTAACAATTACTCTAGTTAATTGTTGCAAATCATCCAAGAGGAGTTGGCTTGATCTTTATGGTACATCTTAACTGTTCAGAAACTGAGGAAAGTTAGCAATGGCCTTTCCTAAACCCTGAGTTCAAACCCTGATAGCCAGCCTAGCCTTTTCCCCCATAAATTCTGTGTCTTGTATGTTTTTCTTTCTTGAAATCTCCTTCAATTCCTATCCTGTACCAGTATCAGGGTGAAGAGGCCAGAGCTGTGTTAGGCTTTGTCATTAACTTGCTGTATGTGCTTATCATCCACCAACTCCATCTTTTGGTTCGGTTGCCAGCATTCTGTGATGTGATTAGTAAGTGCACACAGATCTACTGCTTTTTCCTGGGCTTTTGTCTTTGACAGCCTCCCTAGGTTCAGGGGTTCTATATTGGCAAAGCCCCAGGCAAAGGGGGTGTCCTGCCCAAGTGCACGTCTCCTGTGGAATAGCTGTGACCAGGTCTAAAAGAGCTCTTGACAGGCTGCCTTTGCCTAAAGAAAGTTGTCATATTTCAGTTAAGGCAGGTGCAAAAGAAGTTCTGATTTTCATTTCCTATAGACCTAGATGTGTAGAGAGGAGGTCAAGGTTAACTGCTAGTTTGGCCTGAGCTTTCAAAGAAAATTACTCACATGTACAAGAAGGTCTTGATTGAATAAAGCAGACTTTGGGGCAGAAAGAGTGGAGAGCAACAGCTGGATGGATGTTCCTTGGAACTCTGACCTGCAGTGTGTGGATAGCTCATGGGGCAGTTTTAATTCTTGTTTAATTTCTTTTTCTCTGGAATAGCATAAAGAGAAGGAGGACGAAGTGGTGAATGGGATTGGTGTTTCAAGTCTTGTCAACTGGTTGTTCTTCCTTTACAGAAAATTTTTCCTTCCTGGGTGCAACAAAGAGCTCTTTTGCAATGATAGGCTTTTCTAGGTGCTATAGGATGCAGCATTCAGCTGCTGCCTTTCAGGACGATCCTGCCAAATTTCCACACAGCCCTTTCCTGTTCTATTCTCTTTGTAGAGGCAGAGCCCTCGGCTTGGCCTTCCCAGTTAGTTCCTTGTTTGAATGGCAGCTGGCCTCGAAGGAAGAGGCTGACTTTCTTCCAGTCCTCATTCCACACTATCCCTGAGCATGCATGTAACACATCAGGCTGCTGTCTGGGAAATCTGCTATCTGGAGCACTCTGCACTATTATGAAGCATTGACAGTTGGTTCTAAGATCAGTCTGTCACTCTGGGAATTGTTGAGAACTTTCCCACAGTACCTCCTCATTGATCTTCCTGGCAGAATTAACCACAGAGGCTCTGGAAGGAAGTCTTGACAGGACTTTTGTCCTAAAGAAAATTAGGTTCCTTGTGGATTTGAGAGAAGTTTATCTGAGGGCAACATACCCACTATTTGAACAGTCCTCAACTCTTTGATTCCTCCACTGAAGATTAAAAGAGCATTTAGCTGTCATCTGTTAGAATGTAAGTCACAGAACTGCCACCCAGTTCATCCTCAGTGTATCTCTGGAACTGGGCAAGACATCTGATTTATAAAGGACACATAATGCTTCTAGGATTTCTGAATTCAAGTGGTCAAACAGCTGGCTTCTCAGAAAGCTGCAAACCAAGTAGGAAAGCCAGCCATGTAAAGAAATACCTCGAAGTGAACTTGGTTAACTGGAAATATGTCCTATACCAGTTAATTGCTCCTAATGACGTTTGAGCTGTATGACCCAGTTGTGTGCATGTCTTTTGTATTTTGCGTATACCTGACCTTCTGTATCTTGTACTTGGATCATAGTCAGAAAGAGAAAGACTTGAATGAGACTTTTACTTCTCCAACAACCACAATGGAATGGGGAATGGAGGTAGCTTTTGTAACCTTTGTAGCATGTACAATTCAATGGGGAAAGGATGTAGCCTGTTGTAGTTCCTATGGCCAAGAAATGCATCGTGGCCTCAGTAGGTGAAGATGTCTTGACATAGTGTGTTCTTTAAGTACATAGCACATGGTGTAGCACTTGGAAAATGGATTTTTGCTGAGTGAGTGTTAAAGTGGGAGGGAGGTGCTTGAGAAGTCACTAGTCCATTATGGAAACAGGCAGAAAAAGGGACATCACTTACTCGAGTTCTCACAGGAGGAATGCAGACATGAACGCAGTGCTCTTCAAGTCATCTGTGTTCTGCTGCAAAGACTTTCCCTCGTGAGTCAAATTTTCATGCTGCAGTTTTGGTAGCCAGTACTTAATTACACCATTTGGTGCTGGAACCTCCCCACCCAACACACACACACACACACACACACACACACACACAAACACACACACACACACAACCCTACCTTTTGTGTGTGTGTGTGTGAGTGTGTCTGTGTGCGTATGTGCCCACACATGTGCCAGTCCTGGAGCTTGTACTCAGGGCTTGGGTGCTGTCCCTGAGCTGTTTTTGCTCAACGCCAGTGCTATACCATATGAGCCACATCTCTGGTTCCCAGTGGGTTCCCTCCCAATTTTAGTACTAAATTGGACATCAGAGTTTCATGGTCTTGTTACATGGGCTGCCTTTGAACCATGCATGATCAATAGATCTTAGCCTCCTGAGTAGCTAGTGATACCTGACTTTTTTGCAGATCCATTTTTGTAAATTTTCTTTCCAGCCTTTTTACTTTATATTATTTTTGGTGGTACTGAGGTTTGAATTCAGTGCCATGCATTTGCTCATTTGCTTGCTTGGCCAGGCTCTACCACTTCATCCACACGTCCAGCTTGCAGAGTCTCTCCCCCCCACCTCTCTCTTTCTCTCTGTTCTTTTATTTTTTATTTTTTGGTCGGTCGTGGGGCTTGAACTCTGGGCTTGGGCGCTGTCCCTCAGCTCTTTAACTTAAGGCGAGTGCTCTACCACTTGAGTCACTTGGTTTATTGGAGATAAGAGTTTCATGGACTTGACTGCCCAGGCTGGCTTTGAATGGCGATTCTCATATCTCAGCTTCCTGAGTACTAGAATTACAGGTGTGAGCCACTGGCTCCTGGCTTCTGGATATTTTTTTGGGGGGGGATCCGGTGGTGAGGCCAGAACTCTGAGCTTGGGCACTGTCCCTCAGCTCTTCAGCTCAAGTCTAGTGCTCTACCACTTGAGCCACAGCTCCACTTCTGGCTTTTTTACTTTTGCTTATGTTGTGCTGAGGAATCTAACCCAGGGTCTCAGGCATACAAGGCAAGTGCTCTACCACTGAGCCACCTTCCCAGCCCCTCTGGTTATTTTTATATGTATTTTATTGTACAAATATTGTATAGAGGGATTACAGGTACATGAGTAAGGTAATGAGTACATTTCCTATTGAACATTATTGTTACCTCTTCCTTTGTTTATCCCCTACCTTCCCTTCCCTCCCCACCTCCCTCAGCTCCCCCTCCACCTCCCTCAACTCCCCCTCCCAGCGAAGTTGTGTTTTCTACATCTCTTTGTTACAATGGGTCAACCTGTATCCTTATTTAAGCATTTTATTATTTCCTTTCCCTCCTCAAATTACAAAAATGTATTTACAAGATGCAGGGCACTGGAATCAAATACAGTGAAAACAGGGAGGAGAACAAAAAAAACATAGTACATTATAAATACGTTAAAAACAATAGCAAGAAAGGAAAAATCACTGTGTCCCTATCTTGGTGGTCCTTTTGCTTAACATCATCTTATATGGTCATATGTACATAGCTTTTCACCTTTCCTGCTTGTTCTAGACATATACTACTTATTTTAAATAAGGGAAAACATAGGATCTATGTGTCTTGGGGCCTGGCTTACATCACTTAAAAAATATTTTCCAAGTCTTTCCATTTCCTAACAAATGGGGTGATGTCATTCTTTCTGATTGAGGCATAAAATTCCATTCTCTCTCTCTTTCTCTCTCTGCCCCCCTCTCTATATATCATATTTTCTTGATCCATTCATCTACTGAGGGGCATCTGGGTTGGTTTCATATTTTAGCTTTGTAAATAATGCTGCAATAAATATACTTGTGCTGGTTTGCTGGTTAATTTTTAAGATGAGGGTTCGTGAATGTTTCTGCCCTTGCTAGCCTTTTTTCTTTTCTTTTCTTTTTTTTGTCGGTCGTGGGGCTTGAACTCTGGGCCTGAGTGCTGTCCCTCAGCTCTTCAGGTCAAGGCTAACACTCTACCACTTGAGCTACAGTGCCACTTCCGTTTTTCTGGTGGTTTATTGGAAATAAGTTTCACGGACTTTCCTGCCTGGGCTGGTTTTGAACTGTGATCCTCAGATCTCAGCCTCCTGAGTAGCTAGGATTACAAACGTGAGCCACTGGCGCCCAGCTTCCTTGCTAGCCTTAAACTGTGTCCTCCTGCTCTCAGTCACCTGAGTTGCTAGAATTATATGCACTTGGCTTATAATTTTTTTTTAATTTGGTTATATTGAGGATTAAACTTGGGGCTTTGCCCTTGCTAAGTAGGAGCTTAATACTTACTCCATGCCTCTAGCCTTATTTTGGATTGGTTATTCTCAAGGTAGGATCTCATTTTATGCCTGCAATGTGATTTTGTTGCTTCCTTTTGTCACTGGGAAAGATAAACATATGCCATTGTGCTTCTCCCATAGCTGAGATATCAAGCATGCCCCACTGCTTCAAGCTATTGGTTGATATGAAGTCACTCAAACTTCTTGTTTTGGTTTTTTGACTAAGGCTGACTCTGATCCTTCACTCTTTACCTCCTCCGTAGCTAGGATTACATGCCTGAATCACCATGCTTGGATTTACTTTTAAAGTAAGGGAAAGTATAATAACCTGAAAGCAGAATAACCTGAAGGACTTCAATAGGAAAGTAGAGAAAGTAAATCACACGTGCCATGTGGCACTGTCGCTGCTATGCATGGAAAGTAGGGCCAGTTCACTATCAGATGCAAGTAATAAATTGAGCCAGGCAGGCTTAAATGATTAAGAAGACACACTAGCTCTAGTTGGCTTCAGGTATGGTATGATCTGGAGGTTTGTGGGACTGTCAGGGCATGGCCTTTTTCTCTCTGAGTTCTCTTGGTTCTGCCTTTATCTTAGACTGAGCACTCTGTACTCCTCTCATCCATTCTCACCTTGGTGGTAAAATATGATAACGCTTTCTGATATTATATCCATATGCAGAACCTATAGGAGAGAATCTGTCTCTGTGGCCTCTGTAGAAAAGACAAGAAATGTCTTTTCCTATTATCTTAGCATGATCTGTTTAAATCTTATTGGTCCACTTTGGATCTGATGTGTTTATTATGATAGGATTCATTCACAATCACACTAGTCAGGAAGATGGGCTGTGCTGGGTGACTTATCCTACCTTAGAGCTAGGGATGGGTTTGGGCCACCCTGGTCATATGGAAAGAGCATTTACACAGAGAGGCTGGCTACTCCTGGTTGTGGGGGTGGGAAAGATAGTTGAGAAGAGGCTGACAGATGTCCATGCCAGATCCCTGCCAATATTGTGGGGACTAGGCTTGACCCTCAAAAGGCCACCCCTTTGCCACTCTAGCCCTGTCCTTGTGGAGCACTGACCCTGCATCCTGTAGATCAGCACTCTCTGACACCCCTGGGCTGAGATGCCAATGGCATGGGCCTCAGTTTCTCACTGGGGAGAGCTTGGGTGTTAGGATTGCCAGCCTTGTTGCCTCAAGATGAGTAGTTGAAAGCTGTCTTCATTGAGAATTATCTTGTCAGTTGTGTGGCTGCCTTCCTCTCCCTGCTTTGAGAGTTGCCCCTCTCTCATATGCATGCTCACTGAAAATCTCTTGAGCTGAAAAAGAGCTTCTGTCTCTTCAACTTCCAACATCTCCTCCCTCCCCCATTCCCCGCCCTTTCTAGCTGGAGGAGGTGGAATGTTCATACTTTGAAAGCTAGAGGAAGCTAAACAATTCTGCTTGCTGTGTGTGTGTGGGTGTGTATTTATCAATGTGTAGCTGTTTCTCCATGTGACTCTCTTTCTCACTCTTTGATCTTTCCATACTTCCTGTTTGCTGCCCTCTGCTGAATAGAGATAGGAGAAGGAAGGGCCAAACAAAAAGCAGCCCCAGTTTTTCTTCTTTTTCTTGGGTTTTTGAGAAGTTGTAGCTGTGAATGCAGAATTTTCCTCAGCTTTCTTAGATGATGGAAGACACAACATAAAATACTACTAGTAAGAATCATAATGAGGAGGATATATAATTTATATGTCTATTCATTTAGCTGCCATTCATTTAGCTCATCGCTGCTTTTTTTGTTTTGATTTTTGGTCAGTGGTGGAACTTGAACTCTGGGCCTGGGCGCTGTCCCTCAGCTCTTTAGCTGAAGGCTATTGCTCTACCAATTGACCCACAGCCCACTTCCTGTTTTCTGGTGGTTAATTGGAGATAAGAGTCTCACAGACTTTCCTGCCCAGGCTGGCTTTGAACCCTGATCCTCAGATATCAGCCTCCTGAGTAGCTAGGATTGAAAGACCCCAGACTCGCTGGGATGCTTTCTTCAATGGGAGGGCACCCCAAGAACCAAGACTCCAAACCAGCAGATGCAACAAGCAAGAGGAGTTTATTAGGCATTTGTGCAAACGGGCTCTCTGTCCAAGGCAGACTGGAAGCCTGAGCAGTGGTTACAGACACTTTTAAAGACAAAAACCACAGGATTAGCATAAGACCCCAGGCTCCCCAGGATTGGTTCAGCTTAAAAATCAACTGCATGGGAATTTTTGTAACACTTGTTGAAAACTAGTTGGTTCCCTAGGGGGAGGCTTCTCTGGAGGGGAGTCCACATAGTTCTAGGCTCGCGATTGGTTGACATTTGACCTAGTTTGCTGGGCTCACCAGATGGTCCTTGTCTTGAACCCCCTGCCATGAATTTTTACACAGGAATTCAGGAGAACATACTCTTTTGTTCTTTATCTATGTTTGCAGACCTTGTCCCTGGGCCTGCATCTGAACTTTCTAACTTTTTAACTTATTTCTGGGAAGGGAAAAGTCAGTGTTAGCGCAAGCAGGTTTACAGAAGCAGAATTAGCAGTTAGTAAGTTGTAAAATGGACATAGCCCCAATTTCAATCTTTCAGGATTACTGGCATGAGCCACGGGTGCCTGGCTTGTTTCGTTGCTGTGTTTGACTGAGTTCAGGAGGCCAGACATTTAACCTCCCTGGACCCTCTGTTTCCTGGCCTGTAAAGTAGAGCTTTCCCTTTCTCCCATACCAGCAGAGTACAGCTAAAATTGGGCTTGTCAGAGCCAGAAGCTAGTGACACATGCTTGTAATCCTAGTTACTCAGGAGGCTGAGATCTGAGGATCGTGGTTAAAAATCTGGGAGACTCTTATCTCCAATGAACCACCAAAAAAGCCAGATGTGGAGCTGTGGCTTAAGTAATAGAGCACTATCCTCGATCACAAAAGCTCAGGGCCAGTGCCCAGGCAGGCCCCTGTGTTTAAGCCCGAGGACCATCAAAGGAAGAAAGGATAGGGTGGGGCTTTTTCGGTTTTTGACCCATACCTCTTCCCACCTGGCTTCCTTGGGACAGCTGTCAGGTGCTGTGGCAAGGGGGTGAGTCATCTCTTCATCTGGGGTGGGCTGTGGGAAGAGGGTCTTCCAGAGGCGTCCTTGCATGGGTCTGGGTGCTCCTGACTTTTTCTCCCTCCTCCATGCTGTCTCCTCCCTCTGCTCTCTGCTTTCCCCTGGCAATGGGCAAGACAGCTGACTGCTCCTGCCACCAAGGCCCTGCCAGGGAACAATAGGCCACATTAAGAAGGGCTGCCAGGTGCCATGCCAGAGGTATTAAAGGGATATTTGATGACTTTCAACCTGAATCATCAGGTTTAGTACTCTTTCACTCTGCAGCAGGTAAAGGTCAGGAAAACCCAGGTATGGATTCCTTCCCCCTGGTCTTGTGGGGTTCTCCTTGTGGTGTTAGTGTGCTTCTTTTACCCCAACCCTGCTTTCAACCCTCTCCTCTCTTTGTGTGTATTTGTGTCATTCCTCCTCCCCCTCATTCCCAGTTGGTGTTAGGCTGTGTGTGTGTGTGTAGTAGCTATAAGACACCATTTTGTAACCCACAATTGCTCTGCTCCATGTCTTATCCCTCCTTCTCCCTTCCAAACTTCTACCCTCCCCTTGGTGCCAGTCTTGGGACTTAAATTCAGGGCTTGGGCACTGTCCCAGTGCTTCTTTTTGTTCAAGGCTAGCACTCTATCACTTGAGCCACAGCATCACTTCTGACTATTTTTGTTTATGTGGTACTGAAGAATCAAACCCAGGGCTTCAGATATGCTAGGCAAGCACTCTACCACTAAGCCACATTCCCAGCCCTGTCCTATCTCTCTTAATCTCTATCTCTCTTAACTTTTTCCCTGTCAGATGGACAGCCATCTTTTACTTGAATACACCCCAGTGTTGGAGATCTCACTCAGTAAAGCTCAGCAAGGCTTAGGTAATCTGCTATGGCCCATAGTGATTTAGAGGTTTTCATCATTTTTGTCTCCTTCTGTATTTTTCCTGGCAGGTAGAATTCATCTCTGTCTTTTGGAAATGCCTATAGAATATAATTTGTACAAGCATAGTGGCATGGATGTTATGGTGTGTTTGTCATTTTCCTAAGGCCTTCCCAGGAGAGAAGTAATGTTGAAGGAGTCTTCTCAGCAGGACAGCCTCTTTGGTGAGCCTTTGGCTGGAGAGAGAGGATCGCCAAGATCTACCCTCTGAACCTTACACTTCTTTTGTCTCTGGAACCTCTAGTTCCAAATTTAACCAGTATGTTGTCTGTGATCATTTAGTCCAGAGCCTAATTTAGGTTTTGTATATAATACAGTCTCCAGTATAGCCACAGGTTCTGCCACTGTAGTATGTATTGCTGCACATAGAACATTCATCACCTGAATATGTTGTGTTTCAATAAAGCTTTATTTGCGAACTCCTCTTCTGATTTCTTCCTGATAGAAGTCCTGCATTGTGAGGTGGGGGTCATCCTGAACTGTTTGACTCTGGGTAGACCCTTGATTTGGCAGAGCCTCTGTGTCCTTATCTGTATTTTGTGTGAGTTGGGAGAGTGAATTCAGCCCTGGGGTCTCTGAGTTCCCTACTGAGTCTGGCCCAAACCTTGATTCTGACTCCACCCATTTCTCTCCTCCTACCCTGTCTAGCTTTTCTGGATTCCAGCTCAAGGCTCCCAGCTCTTCTCCCCACCTCTGCTGGAATCTCAGTCCATTCTTAACACCCAGCCAGAGAATGCATTTATGAGTAAAATCAGCGGTTCCTTTCTCTTTTCTAAAATTCATTAGTGCCTTGCAGCTACTGCGCAAGTCCAAGCTCCTGCCTTGTCTGGCTCCTGTGTATCCCTCCAGCCTCATTTTGTGTGTGTTGGTTGTGTTCACTATCGCACTCCAGCCTGCTGGCTGTATTACACAGGAGGCTCACTTCCTCCCTTAGGTCTTTACTCAGAGAATGAATGAATGCTCTTCCTAACAACTTTGACTTGATTCTTTTCACCTTTGAGGTCTCAGCACTAGTGTCATCTCAGACAGCCTTTTTTGTTTTTATTGTTTTTTTCTGTGCTCATCCCGGGTCCTGAACTCAGAGACTGGGTGCTGACCCTGAACATTTTTGCTCAAGGCTGGTACTCTTTCACTTGAGCTACAGAGCCCCTGCTGGCTTTCTTGGTGGCTAATTGAAAATAAGAGCCTCATGGACGTTTCCTACCAGGGTTGGCATCAAATAGTGGTCCCTTATATAGCAGCCTCCTGAGTAACTTGGATTACAGAAATGAGCCATAGGCATCTGGTTTGATAAGCATCTGTTAGAGCTGACATTTGGAAATTCCCTTCTCACTCTGCAACATACCTATGAATGATCCACTGACTAGAATCACCTTGCTTGTTGGTTTACATGTCTGTTTTTCTGCTTCAGTAGGTCGTAAGCACCATAAGATTCAGGACCTCATCTGTCTTATATACTGCTTTCTCCATAGTAAAGACAAGCATATAGTAGCACTCAGTATCTTGACTGACTGCTGTGTTCCTGCTGAGATTCCGTGTGTGTGTGTGTGTGTGTGTGTGTGTGTATGTTTGTGTTTCTTAATATTGGGGGTTGAACTCAGGGCTTAGGCACTGTCCCTAAGCAGTTCTTTCTTTTATTTTTTGTAAGTCGTGGAGCTGGAACTCTGGGCCTGAGCACTGTCTCTCAGCTCTTCAGCTCAAGGTAAGTGCTCTACCACTTGAGCCACAGAAACACTTCCAGTTTTCTGGTGATTAATTGAAGATGAGAGTCTTGAGGAATTTCCTTCCCAGGCTGGCTTTGAAGTCTGATCCTCAAATCTCACCTTCCTGAGTAGCTAGTATTACAGGCATGAGCCACCAGCTCCCATCTGCTTTTAGCATTTTTTGCTCAAGGCTGTGAATCTACCATTTGAGCCATACTCTACTTCTGGCTTTAAGGTGTTTAATTGGAGGTAAGAGTTTGATGGCTTTGTCTTCCCTATCTAGTTTTGAATCTCAATCCTCAGATCTCAGCATCTTGAATAACTAGGGTTATAGGGTTGAGCCATGGATGCCTGGCTATCCAGGACTCTTGGCTGCTGCTGTTCCCTTGTATGTCATTTGGAAGTTATTCTGCTCTTGGTGCTAGGTGACACTACACATTTTCCCTCAAGAGGCTGCATTCTTTTTTTTAATTTATTTTATTTTATTTGTGAACATACTGTACAGAGGGGTTACAATTACATGGGAAGGATAATGCGTACATTTCTTACCAAGCATTGCAGCCTCTTCCTTTGTTTACCCTTCACATCCCTTCCCAACCTCCCCCCCCAGTCCCAATCCTTCTCCCCCCCCCCCGCACTGACATTGTAAAGCTCGTTATGGACATGACAACTTGTACTTCTCATTGTTGCCACAGGTCCACCTGTATCCTTAAACGACTTGTTTTTCCCCATCTCCTCCACTTATGGAAGAGGCTGCATTCTTCTGCTCCTATCTCCTCTGGTGAGATCAGAGGCCTCAGAAGGATGAGCTTCCTGGAGTAGCAGCTAGTTCTTAGCCTGAAATTTGATTGGAGACTTCCTCTTAAAATTGTCCATTAGCATCAATCTGTCCATCCCTTTGGCCTACATGGTTTGTGGGTGGTGTTTCCGAGTGAGGAGCTGTCTAGTTCCCTCCCTTCAGATGTCTTTTAAACCACTTTTACTACTATAATAAAGATGATGTATAGAGGGTTACAGTTACATAATTCAGATGCTATTTTAAAGCACAAAAGAGTCGCTTTGGGGTTAGATTTTGTTCTGGAAATGTGGAGCTCTGTTTACTGTGTTGGGGGGAAGGTGTTTGCTGCAGCCGTTGTGAATGTCCTGTGGGTCCAGAGATAGGTCTTAAGCAGAAAGGCTGTAGTCCAGTGACTCCGTCTTTTCTTAGGCCCACAGCTCCCACGAAGGATAAAAGGAGTAACAGAAGGAATTGTTTCTTCAAATAAGATCTGTGAAGCTAGGCATCAGTGGCCCACACCTGTAATCCTAGTTATTCAGGAGGCTGAGATCTGAGGATCATAGTTCAAAGCCTACTCAGGCAGCAATGTCCAATTGGTGTCTAGTTAACCACCAAAAAGTCAGAAGTGGAGGTGTGGCTCAAGTGGTAGAGAACTAGCCTTAAGTGAAAAAGCTAAGGGACAGCTCCCAGGTCCAGAAGTCAAGCCCCAGTACCAGCACAACACACACACACACACACACACAAACACACACACACACACACAAAGTAACAATAACAAACTTGTTTAAATTCTAAGCCTCATTCCTCAGAATATTAACTTAGTTGGAAATAGGGTTATTGTAGTTACATGGTTAAGGGGTGTTCCTGATGGAATAGATTGGGGCGTTAATCCTACTTTGCTGGAAAGACTAGCCCTGCAGACAGAGGCAGAGATTGTTGTTATGCTACCGTCAGCCATAGCACACCAAGGGACCCAGAGGCAAGGATAACTGTCTTAATCTCTTCTAGTTTCTTCTGTTCCTTTTTTAATTCTTAGAAAAGATCCTCCCTTCCACAGAGGATTAAAGAAGCCCATATGTGTTCTTTAACTAAAGGCACTCTCCTGATTGAAAGAGCTCCACCAGAAGCATTGAATACTCATGCGTGAATACATGGTCTTTGTTCTTTGTTACTCGACTATAATATCTCTCAGTTTGATCTGAATTTCAGCTACATTGACACAAACAGTTTTGTTCTGGATCCAAACTAAATACTGTGTGGTAGGTACAAAAAACTGCTCCCAGGGCTTAGTGGTAGAGTGCTTGCCTAGCACGCATGAAGACCTGGGTTCCTCAGTACACATAAACACAAAAATCCAGAAGTGGTGCTGTGACTAAAGTGGTAGAGTGCTAGCCTTAAGCAAAAGAAGCTCAGGGACAGCACATAGGCCAACTTCAAGCCTGAGGACTGGCAAAAACAAACAAACAAACCCAAATACTCTCAGTCTAATAGGGAACACAAAAGGGTTCACAGAGCTATAGCAAACAAGGCAGGACATAGGAAAATTCCCCTTGGGAAAGGGGAACAGCTGAGTGTTGTATCAAGAAGAGATCCTGCTGTGGTGATCTGAAAAGGCTTCTGCAAGTGATAAGGTGTTTTGTTTTTGCTTTTGTTTTGTTTCATCTTGTTTTTGATGCAAATACTGAGGTTGAACTTAGGGCCTGAATGCTGTCTCTTAGCTTTTTTGCTCAAGGCTGTTGCTTTGCCCCTTGAACCACAGTTTCATTTCTGGTTATGTGGTGGTTCATTTAGAAAAGAGTCTCATAGACTTTCCTGCCTTGGCTGGCTTTGAATCAAGACCCTCAGATCTCAGCCTAATAAGTAGCTAGGATTACAGGCATGATCCACTCCTGTCTGGCTAAAGTAGTGAGGAAATTTAAAGGTGGTACTTAGGAAGATCAAGACTGTAGTCACATGTACATAGTATGACTGGGCCTCTCATGTGGTAGGGGGACCTATTCCAGCTATAACAGGTGAGGCAGAGTCATGGAAAATTCTGTTAATATCTGCTGGAGAGTAATTGCAGTGGTGGGTGAGAGACCAGTCACAGTGCCCTGAAGACTGAGCTATAGAGGCTGGACTTCAGGAGGTTGGGAGGCTATGGGAAGGTGTGTGTATGTGTGTGTGTGTGTGTGTGTGTGTGTTAATTATCTCCCATATTGGTATTTATTACATGAATAACATTTCTAGCCATAACAAGTTCAATAACGAATTCCTATGACCCATTAGCCAAGTCAGAAAACACAAAAGCCATACTGACAAGAAGAAATAAAATTGAAAAGCACCCTTTCCTTGCTGTATATAATGTTTCAACTGAAACTCAAAGCTAATATTAGATGTAAAATATACTTGCAGGATTCTTGTGGCTGTGGATGCTTGTAAGCAGAGGATGACCAAAGCACAGATGTCTCAGGAAGGTGACTATGGCCGTGAAGGAAACAATGGAGCCAGGGAGAGCAGCAGCTGATACGGAGGGAAAATGGATCCTTTCATTCATCTACCATGCCCACCTGCAGGAGTCCAGATACTGAGTAATCTGCAACGTCTGAGTTCAGGACATTCATCATATATAATAGTTGTTGCTGGCCGTTTTGCCAGGTGCAGTGTTAAGTAATGTCTATAATATTGTTCTTTTCCCCTGGGGGAATAGGGGTTCTGAGGTTTTGACTCTAGAACTTCATGTTTGCTAGGCTGGTGCTCTATCAATTGAACCATGTCTCCAGCCCTGTTTTTTACTGGTTGTTTTTAAAATAGGATCTCACTTCCTGCCAGAGTGAATGCCTGAATGTGATTCACTTAATCTAGACTCCTGCTCTTCCTGACATCACAGGCACACTTCCCTCTATGTAGATGAAACCTTGCAGGCTTTTCTGCCTGGATTGATCTTAAGTGTGATCTCCTTATCAAGCCTCTTCATTAACTAGGATTGCAGGTGGCAGCATCTGATAACCTGCTCATGATCACAGCAGCCTAATAATATATGGACCATAATTGCTCCATTTTATAGATGAGGATACTAAGCATAGGGCAAGAGATATGCTTCATTCAGGGCCACACAGCTGGCTACTGAAATGCTGACTGTACTACAGAGCCTGAAGTCCTAACCCCAGAATGCAGTGTGGTCTCTCTGACTGCTGTGAGTACAGGTGTGTGTGAGTGCATGGTAGAGCCAGGCCTCCTGAAAGAGGAAGTCCTGACTACTCTTTTCAGGGGGAGTATGATGGTTCAACCAGGCCCTGAAGACTAGGGAAGGGTGGGAAGCCAAGTGATTCTAGGCAGAGGTGCAGCACAGTCAGAAGTCCAGACTGGGGAAACAGCAAGGAGTAGTCAGGGTCCCCAGGTTTGGGAGAAGCTGGGCCACAGGTAGGGCTGGGTCTGCCTAGGCTCTACTTTGCCATTCATGGAACACCATGTTCAGTAGCTAAGTCATGCAGCCAGCTTTGCTGTCTCAAGTGTTGACAGAGGGCCAGGTAATTGTTTTGTTCACCTCTGTCAGGCATTTATACCTGGGCCAGGTGAGTCAGGGAGAAGCCCAGGACGAACCTGGGAAGGATGTGTGCACTCTATGTCCAGGCTTTGCTGTGAAGTCTCAGCCTGATAGAGGGCTGCTGTCTGAGTCTATGGTTCTGCTTCACTTACATGTAAGTCTACCATCCGTTTTTTTTTTTTTTTTTTTTTTTTTTACTGTATACTGAATGTGTCCCAGGCTGGCACTCTGCTAAGTACCTGACATTCCTAGAGAGAGGGACACAGTCTATGACCTTGAGGACCTGCTAGACTGCTGCTAGACAGATAATTTCAAACATGACCTTGAGAGCCCAGTAAAGGCTATAGTGTACCTTTCAGACCACCTTCCTTACTACCACCTGTCTCCTTGCCTCATTCTCATTCTGCCTTAATACCAACCTTTCAAAAACTCCATTTTGTCTGGGTTTGATCCAGGCATCACTCTTAGTTATAGGAGTTTAGATATTTTATTAATTTATTTATTCGGTGTTGGTCCTGGACTTGAACTCAGAATGTAGGTGCTCTCCCTAAGCTTTCCCGGTCCAGGATAAAGCTTTATCACTTGAGCCACAGTAAGAGTCTCATGGACAGTTAGCAAAATGAACTCCCTACCCATAGCTTAGTACACTCCTTCCCTTCTCCACAGCTTAGTATGCTCCCTTCCTAGGCAACACCAGGCCCACTTGGTAAAGGCAATGAATAATCAGCCTCCAACACCCTCTACCCTGGGATGGCCTTCTCTTGGACAGCTACCACCATATAAGCAACAAGAGCCTCTTAGAGTGACCTTCAGGTCTGGGCAGCTGAAAGACCCCTTATCTACTATTTGGACAGTAGCCATCAATCCTAGTCTTCCATGATGAAACCCCTGGCCCACATGTCCACACCAGGGTCTCTGCCTCCTAGCCCCTTCTAGCCACCCCTAAACCTTCTATGTTATATAGGTCACCTCAGACAATAGCTGGCGCTGCTTCTCACTTCTCCCCTGTGAGAAAGGTTCTTGCTAACCTCTTTCCTGGCAATAAACTTTTCATTATTCTCTGTACCTGGATGTCTGTGAGGTTTTCTGGGAAAGTGAAATAATCTAGCATGGACTTTCCTGCGCAAGCTGGCTTTAAAGTATGATCCTCATATCTCAACCTCCTGAGTAGCTAAGATTAACAGGTGTGAGCCATCAGTGCCCAGCCTGAATACATTTCTTAGTCTCTTTCTTTTGTCATTTCTTCAATTTTTTTTTGTTGTTGGGGGGGGGGAGTGTTCCTCTCCTGGGACTTGAGCTTTGGGTTTGGACGTTGTCCCTAACTTCTTTTGCTCAAGGCTAGTGCTCTACCACTTGAGTCACAGCTCCACTTCTGGCTCTTTTGGTAGTTAATTAAAGATGAGAATCTCACAGACTACTCCTATAATGCTAGCTATTCAGGAGGCTGAGATCTGAGAATCTCGGTTCACAGCCAGCCCAAGGAAAGTCCATGAGACTCTTTTCTCCAATAAACCACTAGAAAACCAGAAGTAGTGCCGTGGCTCAAGTGGTAGAGCACAGAGTTCAAGCCACACAACTGACAAAAAGAAAAGAATCTCACAGATTTTTCTGTCCTGGCTGATTAGCACTGACCCTCCCCAATAAAATGGACATAATTAAATACTTAGTACTTCAGGGAATAGGATTTAGGATTAAATGAGTTTACACACACACACACACACACACACACACATCACTTGGAATAGTGCCTGGTGCCTAGTAAGTGTGATAGAGATGCCATTGTTATGCATAGTGTGGGTTCTCTTAACCTAGACGCTCTGTAGTGGACACACTTTAGAATTCAGAGTTAGGGTTCAGCCAGGTTAACATAGAGGATTTTTTAACTATAAAACAAGAGAATAGACTAATGAAAGATTTGCTAACGAGCTGGTTGGTCAAGCCTGTAATCCTAACTATTCCGCAGGCTGAGATTTGAAGATGGCAATTGGAAGTCAGACTGGGCAGCAGAAATGGAGCTATGGCTAAAATGGTAGAGTGTTAGCCTTGAGCCACAGAAGCTCAGGGACAGGTCCCAGGTCCTCAGTTCAGACCCTAGGACTGGCACCAAAATTTAAAAAAAAAGGACATAGGAATTTCAGCTGTAGGAGCAGCCAATACCTAAGTGGCTAGGGAATACAATATCCTAGGGCTGAGGAACTGGTTCTAAACACCTTCTGCTCAGGGCCATGGCAGTGTTCTCAAGAAAGAGGTCTAGTGGGACTTGGAGAGGGCAAAGCCATGCTATTTACCCTGTGGCAGAGAACTTACAGGAAGCCCTGCTAGGGCATAGGGAAGGAAATTGGTGATGTGAGATGTTGGTGCTGGATGATGTTGATCTCCATCCTGTGCACAGCTAGATAGAGCAGGTGTTCTGCCAGGAACTGGACCTGGAGAGGCCATGCCTGGCCACCACCCTCCTCCTGAAGGGTCTCACAACCTCTGTTTATCACCACTGTGGTAGCTGGAAGGGAAACACCTGGAATGGCTGTATTGCATTCTGCATAGTGGGCATTGAAGGTTGTTTTGCAGCTGAGAAGTAAAATATTGATAATCGGTGGTCTTTGTCAGTATGAGCTGAGAGAACAGAACTAGAACAGAGGATTTACAGAATCTTTTACTTTTCATATTGGGGAAGCTGAAAGTCTAAGCTCTAAGTCTAAGCTAATTGCTTTCTTGTTTTGTCCTCATGGGTGAAGACAGTGTTCAGGGGAGAGCTCCTGTTTCTTCTTATGAGGACACTATTCCCACTCTTGGGGCTCCCTTCTCATGACCTAATCACCCCAAATGCTGGCACATTGGTGAATTTGGCAGCAGGGACCCAAGCATTCAGTCTGCAACATTCCCACAATTTTTTTTAAATTAGGGCATACAGTCTATTGTGGAATAGCCTTGGTTCCCTGTGATCAGACACCTCCCTTCCCCCCTGGCCAAAATGTATTCAGACAATACACGAATTGGGTAAATAAAGACTATTAATACACGTGTCTTTTTAGGTCAGGCTTTGTGCTAAATGAGTTATTTAAAAAGTTATTAATGTTTTAGATTTTGGAATAGAGGCAAAGGTGTGGTTGACCTGTGATATTTTTGTGACTTTCTCTACTCAGGAGTCATAGTGATCTCTGGAAATGTGAATAATGTTCTTGGCTCTCCTGTAAGAAACTATGCCTGGTCCCCTCCTGTCCTGTCTTCCCCACCTCTGTTCTCAGCCACATTGACCACATGAAAATCACCTGCCTCCTACTACATGGAATGCTTGTTCTCCCCCTCTGTCTCTCTCTCTGTCAGTGTCTTGT
>NW_012284111.1:0-4684 GCF_000151885.1 Dipodomys ordii
GCCTTGTTGCCTCACGATGAGTAGTTGAAGCTGTCTTCATTGAGAATTATCTTGTCAGTTGTGTGGCTGCCTTCCTCTCCCTGCTTTGAGAGTTGCCCCTCTCTCATATGCATGCTCACTGAAAATCTCTTGAGCTGAAAAAGAGCTTCTGTCTCTTCAACTTCCAACATCCCCTCCCTCCCCCATTCCCCGCCCTTTCTAGCTGGAGGAGGTGGAATGTTCATACTTTGAAAGCTAGAGGAAGCTAAACAATTCTGCTTGCTGTGTGTGTGTGGGTGTGTATTTATCAATGTGTAGCTGTTTCTCCATGTGGCTCTCTTTCTCACTCTTTGATCTTTCCATACTTCCTGTTTGCTGCCCTCTGCTGAATAGAGATAGGAGAAGGAAGGGCCAAACAAAAAGCAGCCCCAGTTTTTCTTCTTTTTCTTGGGTTTTTGAGAAGTTGTAGCTGTGAATGCAGAATTTTCCTCAGCTTTCTTAGATGGTGGAAGACACAACATAAAATACTACTAGTAAGAATCATAATGAGGAGGATGTATAATTTATATGTCTATTCATTTAGCTGCCATTCATTTAGCTCATCACTTCTTTTTTTGTTTTGATTTTTGGTCAGTGGTGGAACTTGAACTCTGGGCCTGGGCGCTGTCCCTCAGCTCTTTAGCTGAAGGCTATTGCTCTACCAATTGACCCACAGCCCACTTCCTGTTTTCTGGTGGTTAATTGGAGATAAGAGTCTCACAGACTTTCCTGCCCAGGCTGGCTTTGAACCCTGATCCTCAGATATCAGCCTCCTGAGTAGCTAGGATTGAAAGACCCCAGACTCACTGGGATGCTTTCTTCAATGGGAGGGCACCCCAAGAACCAAGACTCCAAACCAGCAGATGCAACAAGCAAGAGGAGTTTATTAGGCATTTGCGCAAACGGGCTCTCTGTCCAAGGCAGACTGGAAGCCTGAACAGTGGTTACAGACACTTTTAAAGACAAAAACCACAGGATTAGCATAAGGCCCCAGGCTTCCCAGGATTGGTTCAGCTTAAAAATCAACTGCATGGGAATTTTTGTAACACTTGTTGAAAACTAGTTGGTTCCCTAGGGGGAGGCTTCTCTGGAGGGGAGTCCACATAGTTCCAGGCTCGCGATTGGTTGACATTTGACCTAGTTTGCTGGGCTCACCAGATGGTCCTTGTCTTGAGCCCCCTGCCATTCAGGAGAACATACTCTTTTGTTCTTTATCTATGTTTGCAGACCTTGTCCCTGGGCCTGCATCTGAACTTTCTAACTTTTTAACTTATTTCTGGGAAGGGAAAAGTCAGTGTTAGCGCAAGCAGGTTTACAGAAGCAGAATTAGCAGTTAGTAAGTTGTAAAATGGACATAGCCCCAATTTCAATCTTTCAGGATTACTGGCATGAGCCATGGGTGCCTGGCTTGTTTCGTTGCTGTGTTTGACTGAGTTCAGGAGGCCAGACATTTAACCTCCCTGGACCCTCTGTTTCCTGGCCTGTAAAGTAGAGCTTTCCCTTTCTCCCATACCAGCAGAGTACAGCTAAAATTGGGCTTGTCAGAGCCAGAAGCTAGTGACTCATGCTTGTAATCCTAGTTACTCAGGAGGCTGAGATCTGAGGATCGTGGTTCAAAATCTGGGAGACTCTTATCTCCAATGAACCACCAAAAAAGCCAGATGTGGAGCTGTGGCTTAAGTAATAGAGCACTATCCTCGATCACAAAAGCTCAGGGCCAGTGCCCAGGCAGGCCCCTGTGTTTAAGCCCGAGGACCATCAAAGGAAGAAAGGATAGGGTGGGGCTTTTTCGGTTTTTGACCCATACCTCTTCCCACCTGGCTTTCCTTGGGACAGCTGTCAGGTGCTGTGGCAAGGGGGTGAGTCATCTTTTCATCTGGGGTGGGCTGTGGGAAGAGGGTCTTCCAGAGGCGTCCTTGCATGGGTCTGGGTGCTCCTGACTTTTTCTCCCTCCTCCATGCTGTCTCCTCCCTCTGCTCTCTGCTTTCCCCTGGCAATGGGCAAGACAGCTGACTGCTCCTGCCACCAAGGCCCTGCCAGGGAACAATAGGCCACATTAAGAAGGGCTGCCAGGTGCCATGCCAGAGGTATTAAAGGGACATTTGATGACTTTCAACCTGAATCATCAGGTTTAGTACTCTTTCACTCTGCAGCAGGTAAAGGTCAGGAAAACCCAGGTATTGATTCCTTCCCCCTGGTCTTGTGGGGTTCTCCTTGTGGTGTTAGTGTGCTTCTTTTACCCCAACCCTGCTTTCAACCCTCTCCTCTCTTTGTGTGTATTTGTGTCATTCCTCCTCCCCCTCATTCCCAGTTGGTGTTAGGCTGTGTGTGTGTGTGTGTGTAGTAGCTATAAGACACCATTTTGTAACCCACAATTGCTCTGCTCCATGTCTTATCCCTCCTTCTCCCTTCCAAACTTCTACCCTCCCCTCGGTGCCAGTCCTGGGACTTAAATTCAGGGCTTGGGCACTGTCCCAGTGCTTCTTTTTGTTCAAGGCTAGCACTCTATCACTTGAGCCACAGCATCACTTCTGACTATTTTTGTTTATGTGGTACTGAAGAATCAAACCCAGGGCTTCAGATATGCTAGGCAAGCACTCTACCACTAAGCCACATTCCCAGCCCTGTCCTATCTCTCTTAATCTCTATCTCTCTTAACTTTTTCCCTGTCAGATGGACAGCCATCTTTTACTTGAATACACCCCAGTGTTGGAGATCTCACTCAGTAAAGCTCAGCAAGGCTTAGGTAATCTGCTATGGCCCATAGTGATTTAGAGGTTTTCATCATTTTTGTCTCCTGTATTTTTCCTGGCAGGTAGAATTCATCTCTGTCTTTTGGAAATGCCTATAGAATATAATTTGTACAAGCATAGTGGCATGGATGTTATGGTGTGTTTGTCATTTTCCTAAGGCCTTCCCAGGAGAGAAGTAATGTTGAAGGAGTCTTCTCAGCAGGACAGCCTCTTTGGTGAGCCTTTGGCTGGAGAGAGAGGATCGCCAAGATCTACCCTCTGAACCTTACACTTCTTTTGTCTCTGGAACCTCTAGTTCCAAATTTAACCAGTATGTTGTCTGTGATCATTTAGTCCAGAGCCTAATTTAGGTTTTGTATATAATACAGTCTCCAGTATAGCCACAGGTTCTGCCACTGTAGTATGTATTGCTGCACATAGAACATTCATCACCTGAATATGTTGTGTTTCAATAAAGCTTTATTTGCGAACTCCTCTTCTGATTTCTTCCTGATAGAAGTCCTGCATTGTGAGGTGGGGGTCATCCTGAACTGTTTGACTCTGGGTAGACCCTTGATTTGGCAGAGCCTCTGTGTCCTTATCTGTATTTTGTGTGAGTTGGGAGAGTGAATTCAGCCCTGGGGTCTCTGAGTTCCCTACTGAGTCTGGCCCAAACCTTGATTCTGACTCCACCCATTTCTCTCCTCCTACCCTGTCTAGCTTTTCTGGATTCCAGCTCAAGGCTCCTAGCTCTTCTCCCCACCTCTGCTTAACACCCAGCCAGAGAATGCATTTATGAGTAAAATCAGCGGCTCCTTTCTCTTTTCTAAAATTCATTAGTGCCTTGCAGCTACTGCGCAAGTCCAAGCTCCTGCCTTGTCTGGCTCCTGTGTATCCCTCCAGCCTCATTTTGTGTGTGTTGGTTGTGTTCACTATCGTACTCCAGCCTGTTGGCTGTATTACACAGGAGGCTCACTTCCTCCCTTAGGTCTTTACTCAGAGAATGAATGAATGCTCTTCCTAACAACTTTGTCTTGATTCTTTTCACCTTTGAGGTCTCAGCACTAGTGTCATCTCAGACAGCCTTTTTTGTTTTTATTGTTTTTTTCTGTGCTCATCCCGGGTCCTGAACTCAGAGACTGGGTGCTGACCCTGAACATTTTTGCTCAAGGCTGGTACTCTTTCACTTGAGCTACAGATCCCCTGCTGGCTTTCTTGGTGGCTAATTGAAAATAAGAACCTCATGGACGTTTCTTACCAGGGTTGGCATCAAATAGTGGTCCCTTATATAGCAGCCTCCTGAGTAACTTGGATTACAGAAATGAACCATAGGCATCTGGTTTGATAAGCATCTGTTAGAGCTGACATTTGGAAATTCCCTTCTCACTCTGCAACATACCTATGAATGATCCACTGACTAGAATCACCTTGCTTGTTGGTTTACATGTCTGTTTTTCTGCTTCAGTAGGTCGTAAGCACCATAAGATTCAGGACCTCATCTGTCTTATATACTGCTTTCTCCATAGTAAAGACAAGCATATAGTAGCACTCAGTATCTTGACTGACTGCTGTGTTCCTGCTGAGATTCCGTGTGTGTGTGTGTGTGTGTGTGTGTGTGTGTGTGTATGTTTGTGTTTCTTAATATTGGGGGTTGAACTCAGGGCTTAGGCACTGTCCCTAAGCAGTTCTTTCTTTTATTTTTTGTAAGTCGTGGAGCTGGAACTCTGGGCCTGAGCACTGTCTCTCAGCTCTTCAGCTCAAGGTAAGTGCTCTACCACTTGAGCCACAGAAACACTTCCAGTTTTCTGGTGATTAATTGAAGATGAGAGTCTTGAGGAATTTCCTTCCCAGGCTGGCTTTGAAGTCTGATCCTCAAATCTCACCTTCCTGAGTAGCTAGTATTACAGGCATGAGCCACCAGCTCCCATCTGTGA